>NC_056745.1:1467847600-1467932630 GCF_019279795.1 Protopterus annectens | reverse complement strand
TCTTAAAATTCATGCCTCTGCCATCTCTGCTCATAACAGCACAGAGCCAACTCTCTTCCCTCACCCTCTCATCAAACAGTTCCTAAGAGGGGCTAACAATTTAAGGCCACCCAGAAGAGCTCCTACCCCAGCTTGGCTTGGGACCATAACTTTGTGTTGGAAAAGCTCACACTACCTTCCTGTGAGCCTGCAGCTTCAGCGGAGTTAAATTCCTGTCTTGGAAAACAGCCTTGCTTCTGGCCATCACTTCAGAGTTTCAGAGCTACAAGCTCTCATGGCTGTAAAGAGTCCATCATTTTCCATGCTAACAGAGTCTCCCTCAGGACTAACCCAACTTTTATGCCTAAAGTGGTGTCCAGTGTGGCTCTCAACCAATCAGTTCATTTTCCCACCTTTTTCCCTAACCCACAAAACAAGGGGAAAGGATTTTGCATTCTCCTAGATGTGCACAGACAGCTCAGATTCTACATGGGATAGGACTAAGACTTTTAGGAAAACTGACCAATTGCTAGTCAGCTTTGCAGCAGGGGCAAAGAGCAAGGCCATGTCCAATCTCCAAATGGATAGCACACTGCATCCATTTCTGCTACAAACACCATGGGAAACTGCCCCCTAAGGAAGTCAGAACGCATTCCACCAGGGCAACCTCCACCTCTGCAGCTTTTCTCAGAGGGGTCCTTACCAGGGACATCCTGGAGGCTGCAACATGAACCTCTGTTCATACCTTTACCAAGCATTACCAACTGTCTATCTTCTCCAAATCCAAGGCAGGCTTTGCAACCCCAGTCTTGCAGGGCATCCTAGCCAGCCCCCAGTCTTCTTGACTGCCTCCACCCTTTTCTTCAGCTTTGGGAATCAACCCAAGTGTGAGGACTGCAACAGTGAAACACGAAGAACGTAGTACAGTTGTGTACACTTACCGTAAATGTAGATGTTCGAGTGTATTCACTGTTGCAGTCCTAGTTTCCCACCCTCTAGCCCCCTTGTCTCCCTCACTCCCCCTTCCTCACTCCTTACAGGGAAATTTTGGTATTTACTTTCTACTGGTGGTAATGTTCTTCGTGTTTCACTGTTGCAGTCTTAACATTTGGGTTATCTGCTTGCAGGTAACCTTCAATTGGCCTTATTAGCAAAGTCTTGGGTCCTGCATCGGTTGCTCTCATCTTCCATGACGTCAGGTAGTCAGGGGTATAAAGCATGCAGCAGACGCCACTACATCAGTCTTTCTTGCCGTGCGGTGCCCGAAGAAGAAGCAGTTCACAAGTGCCGGTTGGCGACTACTGAAATTTTTGTTTTTCAAGTTTCAGATCCGAAGTCTTCAAAAAAGCCAAGTACCCCATTGGGGAAACTTTTTCTTGCTCTAAACCGATGTCAGTAAAAGTTGACAATTGTATTTCTTGTGGAAAGCAAATACCTCAAGATTTTCATTCCTACTGCATTCCTTCCTTGGGCTCAGACCACGACATCCCTCGCTGTCGGTTTTGTGCCTTATTCAAACTTTGAACTATTCGTCGTCAGTTCATTTTCGCATCTAAATATTTTGGTACTCTGTTCAATTATCCAGAAATGGCTTTGGTAAGCCACCCGACTACCGACATTACGAAAAAATGCAAAGATAAAGACAGGCTGCATAGGTCCAAAGCTGCCGACGACGCTTCTGTTAAGCTAGTTGCCAGTTTGCTGGCACTCATTGAGGAGCTTTCTCAGCCCCTGATACCCGCTACTTCAGATTCGCAGGCCTCTACTGAGACCCATTCAGTGTCCGGTATGCCACAAGATGCTTCTTCGACTGTGGAACCTGTGGATGTCTCTACCTTGGATGGGTCCAGAGCCACTGTGCAGGCATCAACTTCTGAGGGTGTATTCAGGCCTACTTACTTGCATATTAAACCAATGCCATCTTCTTCAAGGCCTAAATCTCAATCCACAACTAGAAAACCGACACCCAGACCGCATGGTCAGGCCCCTGTGCCTAAAAAACAAATGATAAGAATGGCTGAAGACCTTGTTACTCTAATCAGGGGAAGCCACCCTTCTCCCTCTAAAAGACCTAGAACTGATTTTCCTTCTGATTCTTCTGATCAGGATTCTGAAATTTCTGTTTTCTCTGATGACCAGGAGTTGCCCTTATCTACCGGTGAGGATTCTGATCCAGAGGACTCCATTCCCTCTGCTTCTCCTCCAGAGGATTTCTCTTTTGGTGAAACTTTGCATACTCTTAGGGAGCATTTCCACTGGGAAAGCCAGGATTACTCTGACTTCAAAAAGAGGCTTGGGGAATTCATACTCCTACCTCAACATAGGTCTTTAGCTATCCCTCCTGTACTGGACATTGTAGATGATGCCTTCTTGGAATCTAGCCTGACCCGTGACACTTTACCTCCGGCTCCCAGAAAACCTGACCGGTATTAGAGTACCTGACTCTCACAAGTTTCTCTCTAAGAATACTACTGCGGATTCTGAGACCATTTCACAGGGACCCAAAGGCATTAAGGCTACTACTGCCAAAAACCCTACCCCCTCTGATAGAGATTCCAGGGCCCTGGACAGATGGGGTAAGAAGGTTTACACTTCTGCAACTTTGGCCATTAGGGCCTTAAACTGCCAGTTTCATATGTTAAAAGTATCAGCAGCATATTATTGGATTGCATAAACAGAAAATGATGTTGATTCCTGACTGGGCTGAAAATAAAGAATTACAGGATTTAATGCATTCTGCTGAACAAGTTGGAAAACATACTTTGCAATGTGGTTTTGATTCATTAGAGGCATCTTGCAAGGGTGTTGTCACTGGGTCCGTACTTAGAAGGCATGCTTGGCTTAAGGAGCAATCTTTGCCAGATCATGTTAAAGCTAAGTGGATGGATGCTCCCTTAAACCAAGACCGCCTGTTTGGCAACAAACAGCAGTAGTACTTAAAAAGGTGGAGGAAGAAGCTAAATCTATGCAAACTGTTAAAGATTTCCTGCAAGTACAGCCTCCCAGATTTAGTAGGCACTGACCTTCTAAGAATTGGTCATTTCCTGCCTCTTCCAGGCCTTCATTCCAAACCCAGAATCAGCAGACCACCCAGGCTTCAGTGTCAAGGTACTCACAGGCCTTTGCAACTGGGGGGGCTCCCACTTCCAAAGCTGGAAGTAGTAAGACACCCCCATATGGTAAACTGTCACAATTACTTAACTTTAAACCTTCCAAGCCCTGCTCAACCGACTGTCTCTTTAGGGGAAAGAGAGCCCTGCATGCAAAAAAACTGGGAGCTCATTACCCAAGACAAAAAGAGTTTTAAATATAGTTTCCCAAGGATACAGATTCCACTTCCACTCCTTACCAACCCCAAAAGATTGGCCAGACCTACCCCCATATCATTGGGCAGAGGCTCAAAAGCAGGATATTCTTTGTGTTTCACTTTTGCAGTCATTACATTTGGGTAATCTGCTGGCAGGTTGCCCTCAGTCAGCCTGATTAACAAAGTCTTGGGTCCTGCATCTGTTGCTGTCCCTTCTTTCATGTCGGGTCGTTAGGGGTATAAAACATGCAGCCGACACCATTACATCAGTCTTTCTTGCCGCGCGGTGCCTCAATTAAAAGCTAAGTACCCTGTTGGGGAAACTTTTTCTTGCTCCTTACCGATGTCAGTAAAAGTTAATAATTGCATTACTTGTGGGAAGCAAATACCTCATAAGGATTTTCATTTGTACTGTATTCCTTGCCTAGGCCCTGACCACAACATACCTTGCTGTCAGTTTTGTGCTAAATTTAATCAACACATGATTAAACGTTGGTATATTTTTGCTTCAAGATTTAATTATCCAGAAATGTCGGTTAGCAATCCAACTACCGGAATACCGCAAGATGCTTCAATTATGGAACCTGTGGATGTCTCTACCTTAGATGGGTCCGGAGCCGCTGTGCAGGCACCTGCTTCTGAGGGTATTTTCAGGCCTGCAGATTTGTATATTAGACCGCCATCTTCAAAATTAAGGCCAAAATCTAAATCTGTGTCTAAAAACCGACGCCTGGGCCACATGTGCAGGCCCCTTTGCCTAAAAAACAAATGATCAAAATGGCTGAAGATTTAATCACTCTGATTAGGGTTAGCCATCCCCCTCCTCCTAAGAAGCCTAGGCAAGACATTGAGTATGAATCTTCTGAACAGGATTCTGTTTCTTCTGACTCTTCTAATGAACAGGATGCGTCTATTCCTACTTATGAGGACTCTGATGCAGAAGATTCCATTCCTTCTGCTTCTCCCCCTGAGGATTTTTCTTTTGGGGAAACTTTGCATACCTTAAGGGAACATTTCCACTGGGAAAGTCAGGATTTCTCTGAATCTAAAGAGAGACTTGGGGATTTTCTTCTTCCTCAACAATAGGCCTTTGGCTATACCTCCTGTTCTAGACATTGCTGATGATGTTTTTTCAGAATCTAGTATGGCTCCTGATTCTCTGCCTCCGGCTCCTTGTAAGCCAGACAGATACTACAGGGTTCCTGACTCCCACAAATTCCTTTTCAAAAATCCTATTGCTGATCCTGAAACCATTTCTCAGGGTCCTAAGGGCAGTAAGGCCTCTACTGCTAAAAATCCTACCCCTTCTGATAGAGATTCCAGGGCGCTGGATAGATGGGGTAAGAAGGTTTACACTTCCGCAACCTTGGCAATCAGGGCTTTAAACTGTCAATTTCATATGCTTAAATATCAACAGCATATCATGGGACTACTTAAACAGAAAATTATGTTAATCTCTGACTGTGTGGAAAATAAAGATTTACAGGATTTTTGCATTCAGATGAACAAGTTGGAAAACATACTTTGCAATGTGGTTTTGATTCCTTGAAGGCCTCTTGCAGGGCTGCTGTAACTGGATCTGTGCTAAGAAGGCATGCTTGGCTCAAAGAGCAAACTCTGCCTGACCATGTTAAAGCAAAATTGTTGGATGCTCCTTTACAACAGGACCGTCTCTTTGGTAATAAGGCTGAAGAAGTGTTAAAAAAGATGGAAGATAAAGCTAAATCTATGCAAACTATGAAAGATTTCTTACAAGTGCAACCTCCAAGATTTAGTAGGCACTGGCCTACTAAGAAATGGTCCTTTCCAGTCCCTTCGAGAGCCACTCAAGTCAAATCCCGACATTCCAAAGGCTCCAGGTTTCAGTCACAAGGAACTTTTAGAACAAAACAATGGGGTGCCTCCACCTCCAAATCTGGAAACAGCAAGGCACCTCCCTATGGTAAACAGTCTCAATGACTTCCCTGTACAATCACCAAGCACTTACCTTTTAGTCGCCCCTTTGGAGGGAAAACTGGTACTTCATGCACAAAACTGGCAACTTATTACCCAGGACAAATGGGTTTTAAATATAGTATCCCAGGGATAAAGATTTCATTTCCACACGTTGCCAATTCCAAACGGATGACCAGACCTGCCCCCAAATCAGTGGGCAGAGGCCCAGGAACAAGTTCTGTCCCTCATGAACATGGGGGCTATTCAGCCAGTACCAGAAGAGGAAAAGGGACAAGGTTTCTATTCAAGACTTTTCCTGGTACCCAGAAAAGACAAATCATGGCATCCAATTCTGGACTTATCAACTCTAAACACATTTCTGGACATTCCAAAATTCAAGATGCTGACTCTTCAACAGTTACTACCTATGCTAGGCAAAGATGCCTGGTTGGTAACTCTAGACTTAAGAGGCTTACCTGCATATCCCAATCAGGGAATCTTGCAGAAGATACCTCCGTTTCAAAGCAGGCTACTTGCATTACAAGATGTTCTTCATGTTTCACTGTTGCAGTCATTACATTTGGGTAATCTGCTGGCAGGTTGTCCTCAGTCGGCCTGAATAACAAAGTCTTGGGTCCTGCATCGGTTGCTGTTTCCTCTTCCATGACATCAGGTCGTCAGGGGTATAAAACATGCTGCCGGCGCCATTTTATTCAGTCTTTCTTGCCGCGTGGTGCCAGAAGCAGTTCACAAGTGCCGGTTGGCCAACTCCTGAAATTTTCGTATTCTAGTTTCAGAACTGAAGTCTTCAAACTAAAGCTAAGTACCCCGTTGGGGAAACTTTTTCTTGCTCCTTACCGATGTCAGTAAAAGTTAATAATTGCATTACTTGTGGGAAGCAAATACCTCATAAGGATTTTCATTTGTACTGTATTCCTTGCCTAGGCCCTGATCACAACGTGCCTTGCTGTCGGTTTTGTGCTAGATTTAACCAACGCACTATTAAGCGTCGGTATATTTTTGCTTCTAAATATTTTGGTTCAAGATTTAATTATCCTGAAATGTCAGTTAGCAATCCGGCTACCGGAGTTCATAAAAAACACAAAGAAAAAGATAGAGACAGACCGTCGAGGTCCAAAACCGATGACGAAGCTTCTCCAAAGCCAGTCGCTGGTACTCAGTGAGGCACCTTCGCAGCCCCTGATACCTGCTACTTTTGAGTCGCAGGCCTCTACCAAGACCCATTCGGAGTCCAGTATGCCGCGAGATTCTCAGAGTATGGAACCCACGGATGTCTTTCCCTTGGATGGGTCTGGAGCTGCTGAGCAGGCACCGGCTTCTGAGGGTGTTTTCAGGCCTCAACTTTTTTATATTAAACCGATGCCAGCAACAAAAACAACTTCTATGACTAAAATACCAACGCATGAGCCACGTGCTCAGGCCGCTATGCCTAAAAAACAGGTTATCAAAATGGCTGAGAATTTAATTACCTTGATCAGGGGTTCCCAACCCCACTCTGCTAAGAGGCCTAGGCAAGGCACTGATTATGAATCTTCAGATCGGGTTTCCATTTCTTCTGATTCCTCTTCTGATCAGGAATTTTCTGTTCCACCCTGTGAGGATTCTGATGCAGAGGAATCCATCCCATCTGCATCTCCTCCTGAGGATTACTCTTTTGGAGAGACTTTGCATACTTTAAGGGAACACACTCACTGGGAGAGCCAGGACTTCTCTGAATCAAAAAAGAGGCTTAGGGATTTCCTTCTTCCTCAGCATAGGCCTTTGGCAATACCTCCTGTATTAGACATTGTGGATGATGTGTTCTCGGAATCAAGCATGGCTCCTGACTCCCTGCTCCTAGTAAGCCAGACAGATATTACAGGGTTCCTGACTCCCACAAATTTCTTTTCAAAAATCCTGCTGCTGATCCTGAGACTATTTCTCAGGGTCCCAATGGTGTAAAGTCCTCTATAGCCAAAAATCCTTCCCCTTCTGATAGAGATTCCAGGGCGCTGGATAGATTGGGTAAGAAGGTTTATACGTCTGCAACCTTGGCAATCAGAGCTTCATATGCTTAAATATCAACAGCATGTTATGTGCTTATTGAAACAGAAAATGATGATTTCTGATTGTGTGGAAAATAGAGTTACAGGAATTATTGCATTCAGCAGAACAGGTTGGAAAGCATACTTTACAATGTGGTTTTGATTCCTTGGAGGCCTCTTGTAGGGCCGCCATTACTGTTTCTGTGATTAGAAGGCATGCCTGGCTCTAGGAGCAAAATCTGCCTGATCATGTTAAAGCTAAATTGTTGGATGCCCCTTTGCAGCATGATACTCTATTTGGTAATCAGACAGAAGAGGTTTTAAAGAAAATGGAAGACAAAGCTAAATCTATGCAAACTGTAAAAGATTTCTTGCAAGTGCAGCCACCCTGGTTCAGTAGGCACTGGCCTACTAAAAATTGGTCCTTTCCTGTGTCCAACAGAGCCACTCAGGGCAAATCCAGGTGCTCAAAAGGCTCCCAATACCAATCACAGGGTTCTTACAGGTCAAAGCAATGGGGTGCCTCCACCTCCAAATTTGGAGGAAACAAAGCACAACCCTACAGTAAGCAGTCTGAATGACTTTCCTCTACCATCACCAATCACTTATCTTTTGGCAGCCCCCTTTGGGGGAAAACTAGCACTTCATGCTAAAAATTGGCAGTTAATTACCCAGGACAAGTGGGTATTAAACATAGTATCCCAGGGGTACAGATTTAATTTCCATACTTTGCCAATTCCAAACTGATGGCAGGATCTGCCACAAAACCAGTAGGCAGTGGCCCAGAAACATGTCAGGTCCCTCATGGATATGGGGGCTATTCAACCAGTTCCAGAAAAGGGGAAAGGACAAGGTTTTTATTCAAGACTTTTCCTGGTACCCAGCAGAGATAATTCATGGCGTCCAATACTGGACTTATCGATTCTGAATGCATTCCTGGACATTCCAAAATTGAAAATGCTGACTTTACAACAGCTACTGCCTATGCTAGGCAGGAATGCTTGGTTAGTAATTCTAGACTTAAGAGGCATACCTGCATATCCCAATAAGGGTATCATGCAGAAGATACCTCCGCTTCAAAGCAGGTTTTTTGCATTACCACTTCTCTGCACTGCCCTTTGGTTTATCTACTGCACCCAGGGTCTTTACAAAGTGCCTGGCACCAGTGATTGCATTCTGCAGACCAAAGAAGCATACAAATGTATCCTTATCTGGGCGACTGTCTCATTCAAGCAGAGGACAAGGGGACACTTCTTCAACATCTGGCGTTTGTAAAAAGGCTTCTAGCATGTCTGAGGTACACCATAAACGAAAAGAAGTCACAACTGGTACCCTCTCAAATAATTACATTCCTGGGTGCAAGCTTGAATACAACTGCCCAGATGGCTTACCTCACGCCAGACAAAGGCAACTGACAACATACTTCAAACAAATGGCAACAAAAACCCAGTTATCTGCAAGACAAATTCTGCAGGCTTTGGGGTTCATGGCATCCTGCATTCTACTAATTCCATATGCGAGACTGCATATGAGGAAACTTCAGTGGTACCTAAAAAGTCTATGGAGTCAACATTGTCACAGCCTGGAAACAATGATTCCTCTCATTCCCTGCCAGCAACAGGAGTTTCTTTGGTGGGCAGAGGCATGTCACCAAAACAAGGGACTGTCATTCGCTCTACCCCCTGCCACCCAAAGCCTAATTACAGACTCATCAGACTATGCTCGGGTGTCCCACCTGGCAGGGAGATGCATTCAGGGCAAATGGAGCCCAAACCAAATGCATCTGCATATCAACCAGAAAGAGATGCTAGCTGTTCAGAATGCTCTTGACAGCCTTCAAGGACTTACTTCATCCAGGACAGCTACTGATAAAGACGGACAACACCACAGTTATGTGGTACATAAATAAGCAGGGGGGGGTACACATTCCTAACCCCTTTGCAGATTAGCCATGGATTTGTGGAACACAGCCTTGACTTACCAAATACATCTTAAAGCTCAATTTCTGCCAGGAAAACAAAATACTCTGGCAGACGACCTAAGCAGAAATCTTATGGACCCGCACAAATGGAAACTGGATCCACAAATCTTCAGCATGATAACACAGAAATGGGGGAGCCCAGGCATAGATCTATTTGCCTCTCCCCAAAATTATCAGTTGGACAAATTCTGCACAAGAACTCGTCACAAAAAAGCATGGAAAATGGATTCTCTATCCTTCAGTTGGAAAAACCTATCAGAGTATGCCTTTCCCTATTTGCATCTACTCTCCAAGGTCTTACTAAAAGTCAGACAGGAAAAAACAAAAATGATCCTAATTGCTCCAGACTGGCCCCGCCAGCACTTGTACCCGCTTCTAAGGAATATGTCTCACCTTCCTCCATGGTACTTGCCTCAAATACCTCATCTACTGTCTCAGCAGAACTATCAAATTCTGCACACACCGCTCCAAACTCCGAATCTTGCAGCATGGCTAATCAACTAATTATTCAAACAACACCTCTCAGAAAATCTGTGATGGATGTCATTTTGGAAGCCAGAAGGCCTAGTACTAGAAAATCTTATGCTGATAAATGGAAGAGATTCTGTGCTTGGAATCAAGCACAAGGAATAGACACAGCAAAGCCCAATATTCCTCAGATTTTACAATATTTGACTGAGATGCTTGACAAGGGCCTATCTTTTTCTTCAATAAAAATCCATGCCTCTGCCATCTCGGCTCATTACAATACAGAGCCTCCCCTCTTTTCTCATCCTCTGCTTAAACAGTATCTTAGAGGGGCCAAAAATTTCAGGCCTCCCAGAAGAGCACCAACTCCTGCATGGGACCTCAATTTTGTGCTGGAAAAACTCACCCTGCCACCTTTTGAACCAGCAGCTACTGCAGATATAAAATTTCTATCTTGGAAAACAGCTTTTCGTTTGGCAGTCACTTCAGCAAAAAGGGTCTCAGAACTACATGCTCTCAGAACTACAGGCTCTCATGGCAGTGGATCCTTTTATTATATTTTACCCGGACAGGGTGTCCCTCAGGACCAAGCCTTCTTTTATACCTAAGGTGGTATCCAGTGTGGCTCTTAACCAGACCATTCACCTGCCAACTTTTTACCCAAATCCGCAGAACAAAAGGGAGCAGATTATGCATTCATTGGATGTACACAGACAACTAAGATTCTACCTAAATAGGACCAAATCTCTAAGAAAGTCTGAGCAACTACTGGTAGCATTTGCTGCGGGGTCAAAGGGGAAGGCTATATCAAAGCATCCAATTTCTAAATGGATAAGCCACTGCATTTGTTTCTGCTATTTGCACCATGGTAAACCTGTGCCCAAGGGGATCAGATCACATTCCACCAGGCTGCCTCTACTTCAGCAGCTTTTCTCAGAGGGGTTCCAACCAAAGACATTCTAGAAGCTGCTACTTGTAGCACTGTTCATACCTACACAAAGCATTATCATCTACCTCTCTTCTCTAAATCCAGGACAGGCTTTGCCACTGCAATCCTGCAGGGCCTTGTAGCTGCTCCTAATGCTGTTTAGTTTCATCCTCCCATCTATAGCTTTGGGATTCTACCCAAATGTAATGACTGCAACAGTGAAACACGAAGAACATAGTACAGTTGTGTACACTTACCATAAATGTAGATGTTCGAGTGTATTCACTTTTGCCATCTGGGTTACCCACCCGCCATCCCCCTTTCTATACCTTTTCTTTCCTTCACTATATTCAAAAGCCTCTGTGGTGTATTTGCTTTTAGTTGAAGGTAAAGTTTGTTTCTAAAAGTGCATTTATATATTTACTGTTTACTTATATTTTTTTTTTTGCTCCCCTTTTGGGGGGCACCTGACATCTGGGGCAAGAAAAACTGAATAAAATGGCACCGGCTGCATGTTTTATACCCCTGACGTCATGGAAGAGGAGACAGCAACCGACGCAAGACTCAAGGCTGTTATTCAGGCCGACTGAGGGCAACCTGCCAGCAGATTACCCAAATGTAATGACTGCAACAGTGAATACACTCAAACATCTACATTTATGGTAAGTGTACACAACTGTACTTTCTCTGCACTGCCCTTTGGTTTATCTACTGCACCCAGGGTCTTCACAAAGTGCCTGGCTCCAGTAATTGCATTTTGCAGGCAAAAAAATATTAAAATATATCCATACCTGGACGATTGTCTAATTCAGGCAGAAAACAAGGACATTCTTCTAAAGCATCTGGCATTTGTAAAAAAGGGTTCTAACTTGTCTAGGGTACACCATAAACAAAAAGAAATCACAACTGGTACCCTCTCACAAGATTACATTCCTGGGTGCAAGCTTGAAAACAACTGCCCGGATGACTTGCCTTACGCCAGAAAAGCAAATTCAGTTGGTGACTTACTTCAAACTGGTGGCCACAAATCCTTGCTATCTGCAAGACAAATTCTCCAAGCCTTGGGGTTCATGGCCTTCTGCATTCTTCTAATTCCATATGCAAGACTGCATATGAGGAAACTTCAGTGGTACTTAAAAAGGTTATGGAGTCAACACTGTCGCAGCCCGGAAACAATGATTCCTATCATACCTTGCCTCCAACTAGAGTTTCTATGGTGGGCAGAGGCCTGCACCAAAACAAGGGACTGCCGTTCACCCCCCCCCCCCCCGCTGCCCAAACCCTAACTACAGACGCATCAGACTATGCTTGGGGGGCTCATCTGGCAGGAAAGTGCATTCAGGGCAAATGGAGCCCAAATCAAATGCACCTTCATATCAGTCGGAAAGAGATGCTAGCTGTACAGAATGCACTGACAGCCTTCAAGGACTACCTTCATCCAGGACAATTACTGATAAAGACAAATAACACCACAGTTATTTGGAACATAAACAAGCAGGGGGTTGCACATTCCTACCCCCCTTTGCAGACCAGCCATGGCATTGTGGAACACGGCTTTGACCAACCAAATACAACTACAAGCTCAATTCCTGCCAGGAAAGCTAAATACTCTGGCAGACGAACTAAGCAGAAATCGTATGGACCCACATGAATGGAAACTGGAGCTACAAATTTTCAACATATTGACATGCAAATGGGGTAGTCCAGATATAGCTCTTTTTGCCTCACCCCAGAACTATCAGTTGGACAAATTATGCACAAGAATTCATCACAAAAAGCTTGGAAAGTGGATGGTCCATCATTCAGCTGGGAAGACCTATCAGTCTATGCTTTTACCCCACTGCCCCTGCTCTCCAAAGTTCTACTAAGTAAGACAGGACAAACCAAAAAATATTCTGATTGCTCCAGACTGGCCTCGCCAACACTGGTGTACCCACTCCTGTGCAATTTGTCACACCTGCCTCAGACACCTTACCTACTGTCTCAGTAGAACTACCAAATTCTGCACACTCAGCTCCAAACTTTGAATCTTGCAGCTCCAAACTTTGAATCTTGCAGTGTGGCTAATCATTTAATTTCACCCTTGGAATCCCTCAGCAAACCTGTGATGGATGTCATTTTGGAGGCTAGAAGGTCTAGTACTAGAAAATCTTATGCTGACAAATGGAAGAGATTCTGTGCCTGGAACCAATCACAAGGAATAAGCACAGCAGTGCCCAATATTCCTCAGAATCTGCAATACTTGACTGAGATGCTTCACAAGGGCCTATCTTTTTCTTCCATAAAAATCCATGCCTCTGCCATTTCAGCTCATTACAACGCAGAACTTCCCCTCATCTCTCATCCTCTGCTAAAGCAGTATCTCAGAGGGGCCAAAAACTTAAGACCTCCCAGGGGAGCGCCAACCCCTGCATGGGACCTCAGTTTTGTTTTGGAAAAACTCACTCTCCCTCCTTTTGAGCCAGCTGCTACTGCAGACCTAAAATTTCTCTCCTGGAAAACAGCTTTCCTTTTAGCAGTCACTTCAGCTATAAGGATTTCTGAATTACAGGCTCTTATGGCAGTGGAGCCTTTTATTATTTTTCATGCGGACAATGTGTCTCTCAGGACCAATCCATCTTTCATGCCTAAGGTGTTATCCAGTGTGGCTCTTAATCAGACCATTCATCTGCCAACTTTCTTTCCCAATCCACACCCCCCAATGGTGAGCGGATTCTGCATTCATTTGGATGTACACAGACAACTTAGATTTTACTTAAACAGGACAAAATCTCTAAGAAAATCTGAACAACCATTGGTGGCATTTGCTGCAGGAGCAGAGGGAAAGGCTACTTAAAGCGGACTATTTCCAATTGGATAAGCCATTGTATTCGTTTCTGCTATATGCACCATGCTAAACCCTATCCCCAAGGGGATCGGATCTCATTCCACCTGGGCTGCATTTACTTCTGCAGCTTTTCTCAGAGGTGTTCCTACCAGAGACATTCTAGAAGCTGCTACCTGGAGCTCAGTTCATATGTTCACCAAACATTACCATTTAGCTCTCTTCTCTAAATCCAGAGCTGGTTTTGCCACTGCTGTCCTGCAGGGCCTTATAGCTGCTCCTAATGGTGTATAAATCGATCCACCCAACCATAGCTTTGGGATTCTACCCAAATGTAATGACTGCAACAGTGAAACACGAAGAACATAGTACAGTTGTGTACACTTACCATAAATGTAGATGTTCGAGTGTATTCACTGTTGCAGTCTTGGTTACCCACCCTCCAGCCCCCTGTTTTTTCTCTTACTATTCCTCTACTTTCCTTTACTATGCTTAAAAGCCTTTTTGGTGTATTTGCTTTTGTTTGGTGATATATTTTTTGTTTTAAATTATATACATACATATATATATATATTTTGCTACCCATTTGGGGGGCACCTGACATCTGGGGCAAGAAAAACTGATGTAATGGCGTCGGCTGCATGTTTTTATACCCCTGACGACCTGACGTCATGGAAGAAGGGACCGCAACCGACCCAGGACCCAAGACTTTGTTAATCAGGCTGACTGAGGGCAACCTGCCAGCAGATTACCCAAATGTAATGACTGCAACAGTGAATACACTCGAACATCTACATTTATGGTAAGTGTACACAAACTGTACTTTCTTCCACCATAACCTAGCTCCCTGTTTGGGGGCTCCTGACATTTGGGGCAAGAAAAACTGATGTAATGGCGTAGGCTGCTTGATTTTATACCACTGATGACCTGACGTCAGTCCTGGAGTGACAGCAACCGACGCAGAAATATTAAGCCTCTGGTATTCGGGCCGACTAAGGGCTACTCCTGGCAGGATAACCCAAGTGTGATGACTGCAACAGTGACTACACTCCCACATCTACATTTATAATGTGTACACAACTGTGCTTTTTTGTGTTTTAATGGACTGTCTTGATACTGTATCGTACTTTTAAATGGGGCGCTCTCTTTTTTTTTTCTCCCCTTTCAGTTTAAAAGTTGTGTAAAGTTACTTAAAAAAACATGCTTTCTCAGTTTCTAATTCTCATTGTGGGGATTTCTTTCTATTGAGTATTGCTTGAATGTGCCAGTGTTTTCAGTGGGAGAACAGCAGTTTTTCAGTTCCTCAGAAAATATGAATACTGTGAGATACTAGAGGAATTTGCACAACCTACACCCATTCCTCCCGTTCTGTTTGCTTTAGAGGATGTGTGTGTTACTGCCTGTGTCAGTCAGCTGTCCCTAAAAAGGCAGATAGTATGTATCAAGTTCCTCAGTCTTTTCAGTTTTTATGCAGTGTTCCAAACCCTGACCCAGGAGCTATAGCTTTAGTTAATCCCACTGCTCTTAACACTTGGGTAATTCCAATCTTACCCTGATAAGTATAGTAAAAATTAAGTATTGGAAAAAACATCTATACGTCTGCAGCTTTGTGTTTCAGAAATTTGAATTATCAGGCTCATATGTTCGTTCAAATTGTGAAACTATGAGGAATGTTTTACGTGCAGTTTCTTCTTGTGAAGAACAGTTGATTTATTTTCTATCCATTCTTCAATCTGTGGGCCTCAGATCCATATCAAATCTGACTTTGTAAAGCAAATCCAAGATCGTGGTTGAAGTAGTCTTTTGAATTTTTAGTATGTCCCTTAGAAATTTTGTAAGCTTTCAATGAATTCAGAAACACTGTGACTTGAATCAGAGTTAAGCCAACAGCTCAATCCACTTCTGGTTCAATAAGATGAGCATGTTTTGTCATCATACATAATTTGGAATGTACCACATCTAAAATGTTACATGTAGTACTATTTTAAGTAATCTTTTCTAAAGTATTATTTAAATAGACATTGTTGAGAAAGCAGTGAAATTAACTGAGTTAGGTCTCTCTGTTGTGAAAAGCCTTTATTGTTTGTAATTCCTGTCTGTAAATTGTAGGGTGGAAAAAGAGTGGCTTGGAGATTCCAAGTTTGAGTAAGTACCCCAGAGAAAATATCACCATGCTCATGAAACATAGAAATAAAAAGTGTGCCCGTGAAGTCAGTAACATTAAACTTGTAAAATCCAAAATGGAGCTCATGTAGTATAGGAAGCCACAGAGAAAATGAAAACAAACACAAGAGGCTACTCAAACCATCCATATAAAATCCACATGGACCACAGGTTTTGTCCAAAAGTGAGATGTAATAAAGAAGTAAAAGCACTGGTTTAAGCACTTTCATCCTTTTCCAGTATAGGACTTAATCAAAACCCAGAAGAAACACATGTACTTAAATCACGTGACAAGCAATGTCCAGTCATAAACCAGTAATTATTTAAAAACTGTACACATGTCTAAAGAAGAATATACACACAGAATGTGACCTCAACAGTGATACTCTGGAATTGTATTATTCATGTAATCAAAATTAAATGATGTTTACTAATATAAATACAAATCTTTTGTATTAGCTGGTATATATACACAACTGCAATTTAGTGCATCTAAATTTTAAAGCTGGTAATACTGGTAACTGCTGACTTCAGCTTTAATTGCTATGTTAGCTCTCTATATTCACGTAAGGTTTCACATTTCTCCCCTGTTCATTATATGGTACAACTTCCAAGATACCAAACTTTTTACAGAGAATTATTTATATACTTTTTCAAAATATAATTGTTTTCATAGATAATTTTACCAAAATGCCTCTCCATGTATACAACTCTAATTCAGGACAGGTTATGAATACATCCCCTCCAGTGCAAATTGAGAATAACTTTGAGTCCCCTCACACCCCGTATATCAGAATGAGTAAAACATTGACCCAAGAATTATCTAGTTAACCTTTTTTTGCAATGTTCCTCCCCAAAGTTAACCAAATTATGAGAGGGAAAGACAGGAGGAGGGGGGAGGAGACGAAAAACAAAAGGAAATTACAGTTAAACGAACAGTTATTTTCTTTAAAAAATACACAGGTTGAAATTAATATAACTGAATATTGGAAATTGTTTAACTATAGAGGGTTTAGCATATTTAACTACAACAATCTGGAATTTATAGTCGTACATTTTTTACTTTTTAGCAAAGGATTTAAATTTGTTTCTAATGGTCCTTTGGATATTTGGATTTACTATTAGAATTAAAATTATTTACTTGAAAAATTCTTTCAACACCATTTCATGAACAAGCTGTAGATGTTCTTTGTGTTTAACTGTTGCAGTCATCACCTGTGGGGTTATCCCTGCTGTGGTAGCCCTTGGCCAGCCTGAATACAAGAGTCAATGTTTTTGTCCACCGGCTGCTGTCACCTGTAGTCTGATGTCAGGTCATCGATACTATAAAGCAAGGCAGCCGACGTCATTACATCAGTCTTTCTTGCCGTGGAGCCCATAGCAGAAGCAGTTTGCACAAGTGCCGATGGGTTGCTACCAGAAGTCGAATTTCAGCAGAAAACGTCTAAAGCTAAGTACCCCATTGGGGACCCTTTTTTCTTGCTCTAACCGATGTCCATAAAAGTTAATTGTCTTGCCTGTGGAAAGCAGATTCCACACCAAGACTTTCATTCTTACTGCATCACCTATATAGGCCCAGATCATGAGGTCCCTCGTTGCAGGTTCTGTGCCCTCTTTAATGCGAGAACCATTCGCCATAGAGCTCTTTTTGTAGACAATTATTTTCATATTCTGTCTTTGAATTCCGATATGGCATCTGTCAGCCAACAATCTGTCAACATTCCGAAAAAAATGTAAAGATAGAGACAGGCCATGCAAGGCTTAGCCTTCCGATGATGCTATTGCTAAGCAAGTCCTCAGTTCTTCGGAATTCAGTGAGGCATTTTTGCAGCCTCTGATGCCTGACTCGTTTTCTACACAGGCCTATGCTGAGACACTTTCGGAGTCTGATATGTCGCAGAAATACACTTCATCTTCCGAGCCTTTGGCTGTTAATGCCTTGGTTGGGTCCGGAGCCGAGACACAGGCACTGGCTTCCGAGGAGGCTATTCGCACTACCGATTCTAGACAAAAAATGCCTTCTCTTTCGACTACCGTTTCTCAAAGACCAGTGGATTCCGTCAGGCCTAGAAGCCAGGCCACTCCTAGGAAAGCTGCTTCTAGCCACCATCTTGCTACTGCTCCCCCACCCCAAGCTCAAATGCTTAAAATGGCAGACAATCTCATCTCCCTTATCCAAGGTACTCAGGCCCCCACTCCTAAAAGCAAAAGGCACCCTTCTCCAGAAATTGACAGACCAAGAGTCTAAGGGATCTGATTATTCTGCTATTGAAGAGGAAAAACAACTCTTAACTGTTTGTGAGGATTCAGATGCAGAGGAATCCATTCCCTCTGCCTCCCCTCCAGAGGTTCTCTTTTTCGGGGAAACCCTTCACTCCCTCAGGGAACATTTTCAGTGGTAATCTCAGGACTACTCAGTCAGAAATGACTTGGAGAGTTTCTGAACCTGCCCCAGCACAGACCCCTGGCCATCCCAACTATTCTGGAAGTGGTGGATGTTTTCCATGAATCCAGCTTAGTTCCTGATGCCATGCCTCCTGCTCCAGCTAAACCTGACAGGTACTACAGAGTACCAGATTTTCACAAATACCTGTACAGGAACCCTGCTGCAGACCCTGAGGTCATTACACAGGGACCCAAAGGAGCTAAGACTAGTTCTGCCAAGAATCCTCTTCCTTCTGACAAAGACTCCAGAGCTCTGGACAGATGGGGTAGAAAGTATACACCTCTGCAGCCTTAGCTATCAGAGCACTCAACTGTCAGTTCCTTATGTTAAAATATCAACAACACACTTTGGAACAATTAAAACAGAATATTTCTACCTCTCCTGACAGAGTCAACTCAAGAGGTGGCAGAATTAGTACACTCTGCTTGTCAAGCACTCGTTACAATGTGGATATGATGCCCTAGATGCCTCTAGCAGGGCAGCAGTGACAGGATCTGTTAGACATGCATGGCTGAAGGAACAACCTCTCCCTGATCAAGTCAAGTCTAAACTTATTGATGCACCCCTAGATAAATCTATTTGGGGAAAAAAGCAGAAGAGGTGCTTAAAAAGATGGATGACAAAGCAAGATCTATGCAAACCGTAAAAGATTTCTTTCAAGTTCGACTGCCCAGATTCAGCAGGAACATCTCTAAGCACTGGGCCAACCCTACACCCAGCAGATGGGGGCAAGGTAAGCCCTACAGGGACAGGACATCTAAGCCCCTGTCCCAGGGCCAGCAAAGAAGCAAACAATGGACCACTTCCGCCTCAAAGGCAGGGAGTTCTAAGCCAAGCTTCTATGGCAAGCACTCACAATGACTCTCCCTCCCCCCTCTGCCCTCCTTTCACTTATCTAAAATTAGGAGGAAGGCTCACCCTCTTCAAGGACAAATGGGTCTCTATAACCAAGGACCAGTGGGTATTAAAAATAATCTCAGGGATGCAGATGTTCTTCGTGTTTCACTGTTGCAGTCATTACATTTGGGTTATCTGCTTGCAGGTAGCTCTCAGTCGGCCTGATTAACAAAGTCTTGGGTCCTGCGTCGGTTGCTGTCCCTTCTTCCATGACATCAGGTCGTCAGGGGTATAAAACATGCAGCCGATGCCATTACATCAGTCTTTCTTGCCGTGTGGTGCCTGAAGCAGAAGCAGTGCTCAAGTGCCAGTCGGCCAACTCCTGAAATTTTTGTTTGAGTTTCAGAACCAAAGTCTTCAACTAAAGCTAAGTACCTTGTTGGGGAAACTTTTTCTTGCTCCTTACTGATGTCAGTAAAAGTTAATAATTGCATTACTTGTGGAAAGCAAATACCTCACAAAGATTTTCATTCGTACTGTATTCCTTGCCTAGGCCCTGACCACGACGAACCTTGCTGTCGGTTTTGTGCTTTATTTAATCAGCGCACTATCCGTTGTCTGTATATTTTCATCTCTAAATATTTCAGTTCTCTGTTTAATTATCCAGAAATGTCATTGGTTACCCATCCGACTACCGGGATTCCGAAAAAATGCAAAGATAAAGACAGAGACAGCCCGCCGAGGCCCGGTACTCAGTGAGGCACTTTCACAGCCCCTGATACCCACTACATATGATTCGCAGGCCTCTACTGAGACCCATTTGGAGTTCAGTATGCTGCAAGATGCTTCAACTTTGGAACCCGTGGGTGTCTCTACCTTGGAATGGTACGGAGCCGCTGTGCTGGCACCGGCTTCTGAGGGTGTATTCAGGCCTACAGACTTGCATATTAAACAGACGTCTCCTTCTTTACTTAGGCCTAAATCTTGAACTATGCCTAAAAAAACGACGCCCAGGTCACATTCGCAGGCCTCTATGCCTAAGAAACAAATAATGGCTGAAAATCTAATAACTCTAATCAGGGGTAACCACCCCCCCCCCCTTCTAAGAGGCCTAGGACTGAAGTTGATTATGAATCTTCTGACCAGAATTCTGTTTTTTTCTGATTCTTCTGATGATCTGGATTTGCCCTTATCTACTTATGAAGATTCTGATGCAGAGGACTCCATTCCGTCTGCTTCCCCTCCTGAGGATTTTTCTTTTGGGGAAACCTTACATACTCTGAGAGCATTTCCACTGGGAAAGCCAGGATTTTTCTGATTCAAAAAAGGGGCTTGGGGATTTCCTTCTCTTACCTCAGCATAGGCCTTTAGCTATTCCTCCTGTACTAGACATTGTTGATGATGCTTTTTCGGAATCTAGTTTGGCCCCTGATTCCTTGCCTCCTGCTCCCAGAAAACCTGACAGATACTATAGGGTCCCTGAGTCCCACAAGTTCCTTTTTAAAAATCCTATTGCAGATCCAGAGGCTATTTCACAGGGGCCCAAGGGCATTAAGGCTTCTACTGCCAAAAATCCTACCCCTTCTGATAGAGACTCCAGGGTGCTGGATAGATGGGGTAAGAAGGTTTACACTTCTGCAACCTTGGCCATTAGGGCTTTAAACTGCCAGTTTCATATGTTAAAGTATCAGCAACATGTTATTGGATTGCTTAAACAGAAAATTATGTTGATTCCTGACTGTGTGGAAAATAAAGAATTACAGGATTTAATGCATTCTGCTGAACAAGTTGGAAAACATACTTTGCAATGTGGTTTTGATTCATTAGAGGCCTCTTGCAGGGCTGCTGTTACTGGGTCTGTGCTCAGAAGCCATGCTTGGCTTAAGGAGCAATCTTTGCCTGATCATGTTAAAGCAAAATTGTTGGATGCTCCCTTAAATCAGGACTGCCTGTTTGGCAACAAGGCTGTGGAAGTACTTAAAAAGATGGAAGATAAAGCTAACTCTATGCAAACTGTTAAAGATTTCTTACAAGTTCCGCCTCCTAGATTTAGTAGGCACTGGCCCTCTAAGAATTGGTCCTTTCCAGCCCCTTCCAGGTCTTCTCAGGCCAACCCCAGACACAGCAAAAACCCCAGGTTTCAGTCCCAGGGGACACACAGGACTAAGCAGTGGGGGGCCTCCACGTCCAAATCTGGGAGTAATAAGACTCTCCCCTATGGTAAACTGTCTCAATGACTTCCTTTTAAAATTTCCAAGCACATATCAACTGACTGCCCCTTTGGGGGAAAAGATTGCTCTTCATGAAAAGAATTGGGAACTCATTACCCAGGACAAGTGTGTTTTAAATAGTCTCCCAGGGATACAGATTTCACCTCCACACATTGCCAACACCAAGCGGGTGGCTGGACCTACCCCCAAATCAGCGGGCAGAAGCTCAAAAACAAGTACTTTCTTTCTTAAGCATGGGGGCTATTCAACTGGTAACAGAAGAGGAAAAGGGACAAGGTTTCTACTCAAGACTTTTCCTGGTACCCAGAAAAGACAATTCATGGCATCCTATCCTGGACCTGTCTACTCTAAATACCTTTTTGGAGATTTCAAAATTCAAGATGCTGACTCTTCACCAATTCCTTCCTATG
The DNA here is from genome assembly GCF_019279795.1 of Protopterus annectens. Lineage (NCBI taxonomy): Eukaryota > Metazoa > Chordata > Ceratodontiformes > Protopteridae > Protopterus > Protopterus annectens. The sequence continues at coordinate 1,467,911,076 of NC_056745.1, read as the reverse complement.
CTAGGCAAAGATGCCTGGTTGGAAACACTAGATTTAAAAGAAGCATACCTGCACATCCCAGTCAGGGAATCTTGCAGAAGATACCTATGCTTCAAAGCAGACTACACACACCATCATTTCTCTGCACTGCCTTTTGGCTTATCTACTGCACCCAGGGTATTCACAAAGTGCCTAGCTCCAGTTATTGCATTTTGCAGGCAAAGAAATATTCAAATATACCCATACTTGGATGGTTGTCTAATTCAGGCAGAAAGCCAGGACATACTTTTGAATCATCTGGCGTTTGTACAAAGGGTTCTAACTTGTCTGGGGTACACCATAAACGAAAAGAAATCACACCTGGTACCCTGTCAACAAATTATATTTCTGGGAGCAAGCTTGAATACAACTTCCCAGATGGCTTACCTCACGCCAGAGAAACAAATTCATTGGACAACCTACTTCAAGCAAGTGGCCACAAAAACCCTGCAATCTGCAAGACAAATACTGCAAGCCTCGGGGTTCATGGCCTCCTGCATTCTTCTAATTCCATATGCAAGACTGCATAGGAGGAAACTACAATGGTATCTAAAAAGCCTATGGTGTCCACATTCTCAGGATCTAGAAGCAATGATTCCTATCTTACCTTGTCTACACCTAGAGTTCCTTTGGTGGGCAGAGACCTGTCACCAAAACAAGGGACTACCTTTCACACCACCCCCTGCTGCACAAACCCTAACAACAGACGCATCAGATTATGCATGGAGGGGCTCACCTGGCAGGGAAGTGCATTCAGGGTAAATGGAACCCAAGTCAAATGCACCTGCATATCAATTAAAAAGAAATGTTAGCTGTACAGTATGCTCTGACAGCCTTCAAGGACCACATTCTTCCAAGACAACTAATGGTAAAGACGGACACCACCACTGTTATGTGGTACATAAGCAGGGGGGTACACATTCTTACCCCCTCTGCAGACTAGCCATGGCATTGTGGAACACAGCCTTGAGCTACCAAGTGCACCTACAAGCTCAATTCCTGCCAGGAAAATTGAATACACTGGCAGACGGACTAAGCAGAAACCTCATGGACCCACACAAGTGGAAACTGAAACCAAGGATTTTCAACATGTTGACAAGCAGATGGGGGAGCCCACATATAGACCTGTTTTCCTCTCCCCAGAACCACCAAGCGGACAAATTATGCACAAGGACTCCCCACAAACAAGCCTGGAAAGTGGATGCACTGTCCTTCAACTGGAAAAACCTATCGGTCTATGCCTTCCCCCCTCTGCTCTCCAAAGTAGTACTAAAAATCAAACAGGACAAACCAAGGATGATTTTGATTGCTCCAGACTGGCCACGCCAACACTGGTACCCCCTCCTGTGCAGTGGTCATGGTTATCCCCATGACACCTGCCTCAGACTCCTTCCCTGTTGTCTCAGCAGGAGAACCAGATTCTGCACCCTCAGCTTCTAACACTGAGCCTGGCTAATTACTTAGCCTCCCCATTACTAGCCCTCAGTAAACCTGTGATGGATATTATTTTAGAGGCAAGGAGGCCTAGTACTAGAAAATCTTATGCTGAAAAATGGAAAAGATTCTGCGTCTGGAACCGATCTCAAAGGATGCGCACAACAGCACACAATTTACCTCAGATTTTACAATACTGAACTGAGATGCTTCACAAGGGCCTGTCTTTTTCCTCCATTAAAATCCACACCTCAGCCATTTCAGCTCATTATAACACAGAACCTCCCCTCTTCTCTCATCCACTCCTCAAGCAGTTCCTCAGAGGGGCCAAAAATTTGAGACCACCCAGAAGAGCTCCAAACCCAGCCTGGGACCTTAACTTTGTTTTGGAGAAACTCACTCTACCTCCTTTTGAGCCAGCTGCTACTGCAGACTTAAAATTTCTTTCTTGGAAAACAGCTTTCCTTTCAGCAATCACTTCAGCTAGAAGGGTATCTGAATTACAGGCCCTTATGACAGTGGAGCCTTTCATCATCTTTCATGCAGATAGGGTGTCCCTCAGAACCAACCAAACCATCCTTCATGCCCAAGGTGGTATCCAGTGTGGCTCTTATTCAGTCCATTCATTTGCCAACCTTCTTTCCCAATCCACAGAACAAACAAATTCATTGGACAACCTACTTCAAGCAAGTGGCCACAAAAACCCTGCAATCTGCAAGACAAATACTGCAAGCCTCGGGGTTCATGGCCTCCTGCATTCTTCTAATTCCATATGCAAGACTGCATAGGAGGAAACTACAATGGTATCTAAAAAGCCTATGGTGTCCACATTCTCAGGATCTAGAAGCAATGATTCCTATCTTACCTTGTCTACACCTAGAGTTCCTTTGGTGGGCAGAGACCTGTCACCAAAACAAGGGACTACCTTTCACACCACCCCCTGCTGCACAAACCCTAACAACAGACGCATCAGATTATGCATGGAGGGGCTCACCTGGCAGGGAAGTGCATTCAGGGTAAATGGAACCCAAGTCAAATGCACCTGCATATCAATTAAAAAGAAATGTTAGCTGTACAGTATGCTCTGACAGCCTTCAAGGACCACATTCTTCCAAGACAACTAATGGTAAAGACGGACACCACCACTGTTGGTACATAAGCAGGGGGGTACACATTCTTACCCCCTCTGCAGACTAGCCATGGCATTGTGGAACACAGCCTTGAGCTACCAAGTGCACCTACAAGCTCAATTCCTGCCAGGAAAATTGAATACACTGGCAGATGGACTAAGCAGAAACCTCATGGACCCCACACAAGTGGAAACTGAAACCAAGGATTTTCAACACGTTGACAAGCAGATGGGGGAGCCCACATATAGACCTGTTTGCCTCTCCCCAGAACCACCAAGCGGACAAATTCTCCCCACAAACAAGCCTGGAAAGTGGATGCACTGTCCTTCAACTGGAAAAACCTATCGGTCTATGCCTTCCCCCCTCTGCTCAACAAAGTAGTACTAAAAATCAAACAGGACAAACCAAGGATGATTTTGATTGCTCCAGACTGGCCACGCCAACACTGGTACCCCCTCCTGTGCAGTGTGTCATGGTTATCCCCATGACACCTGCCTCAGACTCCTTCCCTGTTGTCTCAGCAGAAGAACCAGATTCTGCACCCTCAGCTTCTAACACTGAGCCTGGCTAATTACTTAGTCTCTCCATTACTAGCCCTCAGTAAACCTGTGATGGATATTATTTTAGAGGCAAGGAGGCCTAGTACTAGAAAATCTTATGCTGAAAAATGGAAAAGATTCTGTGTCTGGAACCGATCTCAAAGGATGCGCACAACAGCACACAATTTACCTCAGATTTTACAATACTTAGAACTGAGATGCTTCACAAGGGCCTGTCTTTTTCCTCCATTAAAATCCACACCTCAGCCATTTCAGCTCATTATAACACAGAACCTCCCCTCTTCTCTCATCCACTCCTCAAGCAGTTCCTCAGAGGGGCCAAAAATTTGAGACCACCCAGGAGAGCTCCAAACCAAGCCTGGGACCTTAACTTTGTTTTGGAGAAACTCACTCTACCTCCTTTTGAGCCAGCTGCTACTGCAGACTTAACATTTCTTTCTTGGAAAACAGCTTTCCTTTCAGCAATCACTTCAGCTAGAAGGGTATCTGAATTACAGTCCCTTATGGCAGTGGAGCCTTTCATCATCTTTCATGCAGATAGGGTGTCCCTCAGAACCAACCAAACCATCCTTCATGCCCAAGGTGGTATCCAGTGTGGCTGTTATTCAGTCCATTCATTTGCCAACCTTCTTTCCCAATCCACAGAACAAAGGGGAACGGATACTGCATTCCTTAGATGTGCACCGACAACTTAGATTCTACTTGGACAGGACTAAACCTCAAAGGAAATCTAAACAACTGCTGGTGGCATTTGTTGCAGGGGCAGAGGGGAAGGCTATTTCAAAGCAAAACATTTCTAAATGGATATCCCATTCCATTCATTTCTGTTATAAGCACCATGGAAAACCTATCCCCCAGGGGATCAGACCTCACTCCACCAGGGCTGCATCTACCTCTACAGCCTTTCTCAGAGGCGTCCCTACCAGGGACATCCTAGAAGCTGCTACCTGGAGTTCTGTACATACTTTCATCAAGCATTATCATTTGCCAATTTTCTCTTAATCCAGAACTGGCTTTGCCTCTGCAGTCTTGAAGGGCCTTATAGCTGGTCCTAATGCTATCTAAATTCCTCCTCGCAACCATAGCTTTGGGAATCTACCCAAATGTAATGACTGCAACAGTGAAACATGAAGAATGTAGTACAGTTGTGTACACTTACCATAAATGTAGATGTTCGAGTGTATTCACTGTTGCAGTCCTGGTTACCCTCCTTCCAGCCCGGACTTTTTCCATAACTTTTTTTTTTTTTTTTTTTATATACAGCAAAGGAGAACGCAAGATCTCCATTGCTTCACACTGTCTCGCTATGTTAAACTCATTTAACATAGCGAGACTGTATTAAAAAAAGCAACAGACATTCTCCGTTACTTTTTTTAATGCTGTCTCGCTATGTTAAACGAGTTTAACATAGCGAGACAGTTTGTAAAAAACGGAGATCTTGCTTTCTCCATTGCTTTTTACAAACTGTTTCACTATGTTAAATGGATTTAACATAGCGAGACAGCTTTAAAAAAAGCAACGGCTCCGTTGCTTTTTTAAAAGCTGTCTCGCTATGTTAAACCCATTTAACATAGCAAAACAGTTTGTAAAAAGCAATGGAGATCTTGCTTTCTCCGTTGCTTTTGCTCACAGCTCTGATGTACTGCATACGCATGCGCAGTACATCAGAAATGCCGCAGAATACCAGACAGCTGCAGAAGGGCAGCAAGGAGGCATTATACAATGCCATTATTTAAGAAAATTAATTTTTTTTTTTCTTAAATAATGTCATTAATAATAATAACCACGCCTGGGTGTGGGTAATGCTGGATTTACCCACAGTTGGCTTTGTTTGGTCACCGGGCTTCACCGTGACCAAACCACGCCAACTGGGTAAATCCAGCATTACCCACACCCAGGCATGGGTTATTGCTATAATATCTCAGGGGGCAGTAGAACCTGTCCCTCCGAATCAAGCAGGAAAAGGCTTTTACTCCAGACTCTTATTTGTTCCCAGAAAAGAGGGCACTTGGTGCCCCATCCTGAATCTATCCAAACTGAACACCTCCTTGGTGGTCTCCAGATTCAAAATGATAACCTTGCAACAGCTCCTGCCTATGCTCGCACAAAATACCTGGCTGGTGACACTAGACCTAAAAGATGCCTACCTCCACATCCCCATCAGGGAATCGTTCAGAAAATTCCTGGGCTTCAGAGCAGGCAATCAGCACTTTCAGTTCTCTGCACTGCCCTTTGGCTTATCTACTGCTCCCAGAGTTTTCAGCAAATGCTTGGCTCCAGCTATAACATTCACAGAGAAATATACAGATTTCTCCTTACCTGGACGACTGCCTCATTCAGGCGAACAGCAAAGAAAAGTTGCTCCAGAACCTTCTGTTTGTCAAGAAACTCCTAAATTCCTTAGGGTTCACCATCAATGAGAAAAAATCAAAGCAAACCCTACCAGGAAAATTGTTTTCCTCGGAGCTGTGCTAGACACACCAACCCTAATGACCTTAATATCCCCAGAAAAGCAGAGCTTCCTTCCTCTCTACTTCACCCAGCTGGCTTCCGGAAGCCACCTCACTGAAAGGAAGTTCCTGCAAGCCCTGGGATACATGGCATCTTGCATCCTTCTTATCCCTCTCGCCAGGCTTCACATGAGAAAATTTCAGTGGTACTTAAAGAACTTTTGGTGGCAGCACTCTCCCTAGAGACCACACTCCCACTGATCCCTTGCATAAGGGACGAATTTCTCTGGTGGGCAGAGGCCTGTGCCATGAGCAAGAGTCTTCCCTTCATCCTTCGCCCTTCCAGCCAGACCATTACCACTGATGCCTCAGACATAGCTTGGGACACTCACCTAGCAGGCAGGTGTATTCAAGGCCTTTGGAATGCCCAGCAACATCACTTGCATATCAGCCAGAAGGAAATGATGGCAGTACAAAACACAACCCCATCTCAGACCAGGGGTCCTCCTTATAAAAACAGACACCACAGTAATGTACATCAGCAAGCAGGGGGGCACCCAATCCTACCCTCTATGCAGCTTAGCCATGTGTCTCTGGCTTACAGCCACCTCCATGGGGCTACACCTAATTGCCCAGTACTTACCAGGGATCAACAGCACACTGGCAGACCACCTAAGCAGAAACTTGCTTGACCCCAAGAGTTGCAGCTCCACAGAGAAATCTTTCTGCAAATCACCCAGGAGTGGGGGAACCCAGAGGTGGACCTCTTTGCTTCGCACCTCAACCACCAGCTGCACAAGTTTTGTACCAGGAAGTATCATCTCCTAGCATGGAAGGTGGATGCCTTGACCTTCCCCTGGAGCTCCCTCTTTGTGTATGCATACCCTCCTCTGCCCCTTATTCCAAAGGTTCTGATCAAAATAAGAGAGGAAAGACCAAAGGCCTCCTTTTTGCTCCAGATTGGCCCACACAGCATTGGTACCCCTTACTGTGCAGTCTGACCTTACAGCCCCCAAAGCTGCTTCCCCTAAGGTCAGACCTCTTGACCCAGGAGAGGGGGAAGGTACTGCACCAGACCTACAGAAACTTTCAGCATGGTTTATGCTCTAAAAACTAAAAAGACGCTGCTGTTAAGCAAACAGGTCCTGGACAATCATCACAGAGGCCAGAAGGCCCAGCACAAGAAAATAGTATGCAGGAAAATGGAAAAGATTCTGCTCCTGGAAACAATTAAAAGGGGGCAGTACCTCCCAAACCTCCATCCCTCTCATCCTGGATTACTTAGCAAAGTTGCTCAATAGTGGCCTCTCCTTCTCCTGTATTAAAATCCATGCCTCAGCCATCTCTGCCCATTATGATTCAGACCCACCCCTCTTCTCTTATCCTTTGATTAGCAATTCCTCAGTGGGGCTTCTAATATCAGGCCTCCCAGAAGACCTCCTACTCCACCCTGGGACCTGAATTATTTGTTAGAGAAACTAACCTTACCTCCTTTCGAACATGCCGCTTCAACAGAATTGAAATACCTCTCCTGGAAGGCGTCCTTCCTACTAGCTATCACCTCAGCCAGAAGGGTCTCTGAGCTTCAAGATCTCATGGCTGTCGAGCCCTTCATAATTTTTCATGCAGACAGTCTCTCCCTGAGGACTAATCCCTTCTTTATGCCCAAGGTGGTATCTGTTGTGACCCTTAACCAGGCCATACACTTTCCCACCTTTCCCAACCCTCAAAACAAGGGGGAAATAATTCTACACTCACTAGACGTGCACAGACAACCCAGATACTATCTGGACCGTACTAAGCCATTCAGAAAAACTGACCAGCTTCTTGTAAGCTTTGCCCCAGGGGTAGAAGGGAAGCCCATCTCCAAACAAACCATTTCCAAATGGATTTCACACTGTATCCATTTTTGCTACAGACTTCATGGGGAACCCATCCCTAAGTCTTATCCGTACCCACTCCACTTCCACTGCCTTCCTCAAAATAGTACCTACAAGGGACATCTTAGAAGCGGCCACCTGGACCTTTGTCCATACCTTTGCAAAGCATTACCACCTACTTCTCTTTTCTGCGTCTAGGGCAGGGTTTGTCTCTGCAATTCTGTAGGGCCTCCTGACCCATACCTAGGATTCTACCTATCCTTCCACCCTTTACCTCAGCTTTGGGAATCCTCCCACAGGTGATGACTGCAACAGTGAAACACGAAGAACATAGTACAGTTGTGTACACTTACCATAATTGTAGATGTTCAAGTGTATTCACTGTTGCAGTCTTGGTTTCCCTCCATCTTCTATTTAACATCTTCCACTAGGGGGACACAAGCTTCCCAAGGTGGCTCTTAGCCACCTGGAGCAACTCTCTCTTTTCCCTTGTGCTTCTGATGGGTTAGGGCAAGAAAGAATGATGTAATGACGTCTGCTGCCTTGCTTTATAGTACTGACAACCTGACATCAGACTGTGGGTGACAGCAGGCGGCACACAAAACCATTGACTCTGGTATTCGGGCCGGCCAAGGGCTACCACAGCAGGGATAACCCCACAGGCAATGACTGCAACAGTGAATACACTCTAACATCTACATTTATGATAAGTACACAACTGTACTTTATTAGTTCTGTCAACACCCTGTTTAAAAAGAAAAGCATGTTTAATCCCCCCTCTTAATGCAGCAATAGCTACATTTGAAAAATGCTTTGAAAGAGATTTCTATAACTTGAAAAAATCTAAAATTTCAGATTATTCTAATTTAAACAGAGAAGAACAGCACATTCTTAGTCTTTAAGGAATAATCAGAATGATGAAACCAGATAAGGGTGGGAGAATTTGTTTGTTGATCAGGTTGACTGTGTGAGTAAGATTTTTTAAATGTTACAAGATACGAATAAGTATACAACAGTACCTGAGAACAGTACCTAAGAGTAAAATTTATATCGCATATAGAAAGATTGATTTGTTTTTAGAAGACTCTTATGCAAAGGGTAAACTCTTTGGATACTTATACATTTCTTATTTAAAGAATCCACTAGTACCAGCTCTGTTTGGGATTCCAAAGGTCTACAAGGACCTTTTAGACCCCCCCCCCAATATAGCTGACAGCAGCACAGGGGTTGAAAATTTAATCCTTAAATTTTTTTGTGGACTGGACTCTCAAATGTTTTCACTTCTACCACTCAGGTTTGTTTTATACTTAAAAAAACAGCTTTTTAACAGTAGATGTAATAGATCTGTTTACAAGTATACCACACAGAACAGAGTTGGATTTTTTCACTCATTAGAACTTACCAAGATGTCCTGTTTTCATGTTGCAGTATTCATAACAGTAGGGAGGTGCCTGCCTGCAGCATCGGGCATCCAGCCAGTGTACCAAAGTCTTCGGATAGGGGTACGTGCGATCTTGCATGTCAGAGCCATAAACCAATGTTGGCTATAAATGTGACATCCGCATGTACCCAGAACTTCTCTGCCGCAGTGATCTATGGACGTCTGATTGCCAAGTCATGGAATCCATTTGTTTATTTGACTTTGGCTGTCCTCTTCAGATAAGTACCCTTTTGGGTTTTTTGATTATATTCCTTCTTACTTTCCAGACGTGCATGTCAGCTAGAAAGGGAGTGTGTGCTTGTGAAAGACAAATTCCACATAAGGACACACTCAATCAATGATTCGTTTGTTTAGGGGAAGGCCACGACTATGTCTTGCAACATCTGCCAGTCCTTTGTATCTAAAACCTTGCGTAGCCTCCAGCCTACTTTAAAGTTATACTTAGAAAACCAAAGACTCTGATGTTTGGCGTTTGGTATGGAGAGTGGTGTAGGAACCTCCGGGGAGCCACATCGGAAGAAGGCCAAAAAAGTTATGCCTGATGTCCATGCTGTACCTCAGGAGCCCAGTGAGACTCTCAAGGTGAATGTTAGCCCAGGGTCCCATCGGACATCAGCTTTACCGCTGGAATTGGGAACCATGGTAGAAGCTGGTACAGCTGAAACCCAGAGTACATCCACTGAGGTTAATCAGCCATCAGGCCCTGATGGTGAGGGGAAAGCATGGTTTGTGGTGTTGGAGGGGCCTACTACCACCTTACCATCCACCCTGGCATCGACTTCAAAACCCAACTACTCCTACTACTGTTTCTTTTTGGAGGAAGCAAACAGAAAAAACAGAGCAACAAAAAAAAACACCTGGATAGGAAGCCTTTTCCCAGAACTTGCTCAGAGCCTTCCAGGCCCTTCAGTCTCAGGTGCCTCAACCAGCCCTACCTCCTGTGCAGGCCTGGGAGGAGTCAGAGGAAGAACTCTTCTGATGAATCCCTGACTTACTGTTCCCAACTTGAGTCTCCCAAGGACTTTGCTACCCCCTGAGGAGGAGGACACCATTAGTCCTGATTCTCCTGGGGAAGAATTCTGCTTTGGGGACACCATTGCACTTATGAGAGAGCATTTTAAATGGCAGGTTTCTGATGTTTCTGTGACTAAAAAGAGTTATTTTGAACTCCTGCAAATGGACCAGCCTTCTCCATCTGCAGTTCCTCCTCTGCTTCCAGCTTTTCAGGATGCCTTTCAGGCTGCATCTCGGGATATTACAAGGTCCCCCAGGAGGCACAGTTCTTGTTCAAACCCCCCCTGCAGACCCAGCAGTCATTGCTGTGTCAGTAGACAAATCCTCAGACAGCTGCCTTCCACTTCAGTATTCCCTAAAGATAAGGATAGCAAATTCATGGACAGACAGGGGAAGAAAATTTATACTACTTCCACACTCGTCATTAGAGCTATTAATTATTAAACCCATATGGCTAGGTTTATTCTAGATACCCTGTCCAAGGCCTCCGCACTAATGCCTGATTCTCCTAAGTCTTAGCTTTCCGCCCTGCTCTCTACTGCCTCTCAGGTGACCAGGCATTCCATCAAGTGCACTTATGCTGTAGAAACATCATCCAAATCTGCAGCATCTGGTTCTGTCCTGAGAAGGTACTCCTGGGTGAGACTCCAGCCCCTACCCCTGGATGTGCAAGCCAAATTGCTGGATGCACCACTTGATAAGGCCCTTTTTGGCACTGCTTCAGCAGAGCTCCTTAAATCTCTCAAAGAAAAGGGCACGGAGTTGCAAAACTTAAAACATTTTCTCGTCTCGCCCATTCCTAGATATCACAAGAACTACCCACAAAGGATCAGTTTTGTAAGGAGGCAGTCTTCTCACTCTACTACACCAGAATCTAAAGAGTGGAGACACCCTAGGAAGCAAACCACTACTAGACCCTCCTTCACCTCAACCCCTACTCCCTTTCAGAGGCACCCTGACCCAGACAGAGCTCTTCCACTGTGACTCAAACCCTTTACCCACTTCCACCCCCCTATCCCTCCATCTAACCCTTTCCCTACCCTCCTGGTGGAAAAATCACCTCAGAGACTTGGGTCCTTTCCATCATCCAAAAAGGTTAATGTGAAGTTGTTCAATCTCGCTGTTCATTCTTACACATGGGTTCAGAGCCGATCCATCAGTTCCGAGTCGGCCACTTTCACAAGCTCAACAGATCGGAGGTTGAGAGTGAGCTCGGGCCAGTATTTCTTTCCTTACTCAAAATTTGGATAGTTATCTTTACAATTATTTTCATACATACTGTGTTCTTGGCTAGTTAGTCGTAGTTTTTTGTTCAGGCTCTGTCCTTACTGTTTTTGACAAATTTTTCATCTTTATAAAGTGACTGCTCTTAGGCCTTTTTGGCCGCGATTGTGTTCATTCCCTATCCTGTTAGTACAAGTTAGAAACTTTAAGAAAGTTTAGAAAAGTTAGATGATAGAAAAATATATTCCTTTAGAGTTTGAATATTTTAACTTTATAGACTTACTCTTTAGTGTTTTGCTGTGCTTGTGTTATTAGCTAGCCTATTATTAGATTGGGGTATTTTTTCGTGACTGGTTTGTCTTTAGGTAGTTACATAGATTTGTTTGTTTACTAGTGTATATACTGTTGTTTTGGATATAGGTTCATAGGTAGGTACAAGCCCAGCCAAAAAGGTACCCTGGCTTTTGCCACCCAAGAAAATTATTTTCCTGTGCCACTGTCGAGCAGAGCCACAGAGGTGATCCCCAGGGTGAATTTCCCATTTCCCATCCAATCATCAAGATTTTTCTTGAAGAGTGCTAATGAGGAGCTTTGTTTGATATAGATAGGTAGTTTATTCCAGAGTATGGGAAGTCTCTGGGACAGGAATCTATCCCTCTGGCATGTTCTGTTTATTGCGGTGACAAGGTTTAGGTCCCTAGAGCGTGTAGCTCGGAGCGATTGGGATTTCTTTAAGAGGAGCATGTCCAACAGCTCTGGGTTTGACATAGCTTTGCATGTTAGGCAGAGATCACCTCTGAGTAGGTGATATGCAATGGAGTAAAGCTGGAGTTTTTTGAGACGGTCTGTGTAGGGCATCTGTTTGAGGCCGGTAATCCTCTTTGTGAGGTATTTCTGCGGCCTTTCCAGTTGTAGATGTCTTGTGCAGTACATACCAAAAAGGGCGTTGTACTCTATAATGGGTCTAATGAGTGATGAGTAGAGGGGAACAATGACCTCTTTTTTTCTGGATGAGAAACCTTTTGTGATGAGGTGTGCCACGTAGAAGGATTTCCTGACTACTGTGGCAATGTGATTATCAAAGGAGAGACTACTGTCCACCTGTGTCCCAAGGTCTCATCACACTTTCGGTGTTAAGTATACTACCGCCTATGTTGTAGTTCATGGGTACAGAGTTTTTACCAAAGGGGATGACAATGCACTTTTTGGCATTGAGCTTGAGGCCATGGCTTTGACACCAGGCATCTGTCTCAGTGAGGCCCTTTTGAAGGATGTCCACATTGTTAGGAGTTTCGATTATGTCTCCTAGTTTACAGTCATCTGCGAACTTAGTTAGCCAAAGACCTTCTGTGTTAGCCTGTACTTCTGAGAAGTAGATACCAAACAGGAGCGGACCCAGGACTGAACCCTGTGGTACTCCAGTTGTCACTGGTCTGAAGTCGGATTTGGAGTCTGCTACTTTCACAGTGTGGGTTCTGTCAGTGAGCCAGTTGGCAGCCTATCTTGTGACATAGGGATTTATACCTAGTTTAGTGAGTTTATCTATAATTCCAGAGTGGGAGATGGTGTCAAAAGCCTTGGCAAGATCGAGATAGGCTGTGTGAACCACCTTACCCTTGTCTACAGCTTTGGTGACTGCTTCAAAGAAGTATATCAGGTGTAGGACACATGATCTGCCTTTTACAAACCCGAACTGGGTGGGATCCAGACTTTGGAGATTACCAATGTCTTTGTTTATAAGTTCCATGGTGATACTTTCCATGGCCTTGCAGACCAGGCTCATCTGGCTAATGGGGCGGTAGTTCCCGGGGTCCGTAGTGGCTCCCCCCCTTGTGGAGTGGGATAACCATGTCTGTGCACCATTCAGCAGACACAAAGCCTGAGGTGAGGCTATGATTGAACATGGTACTTAGGTGGGGTGCCAGTTCGTTCTGTAGTTCATGTAGGAATGCAGCCTGGGATGTTGTCTGGTCCCATGGATGCTGTGTTCTTGGCTTTGGAGAGTGTGTTTTTTACCTGTGCAGCCGTGATTACAGGAACTTTGCATTCTTCCGGTATAGAGATGGGCTCTTTAGGGGGTGAGATGGGGGGTAAAGTTAACACTGAACCTATCTGCCAGGATGTTGGCAATATCATTTGGGTCTTTATATTTAGTGCCATTATGCTGTAACTCAGAGCAGATCTGAGTGTTGCCATTGAGATTCTTAACATAGCTATAGAATGCTTTGTGGTTGTCTTTAGAATCCGTGGCGATTTTGTTTCGTAACTAGCTTTGGAGGATTTTATCAGGGATCGCAGCTTCTTACTGAGGCTGACCAGGGAGCTCCTCCATTCATGGGATTTGACTCTGTTTTGCAACAGTTTCTTCCTCCTGTTGTACAGTTTATTTATAGCAGGGGACCACCAGAGTGGCTTCCTTTTTTTGGAGAATAGCTTCTTGGTTCTGTTTGGGATAGCACGATCCATGCACTCATGTAAGTGCTTATAAAGTGCAATTGTGCAGGATTCAGTAGTCATAACTGTATTGTCCATCTGCATGGGTGTCATGAAGTTCACCACTTCTGTCTTAAGAAGCATGAAGTTGGCTTTGGAGAACATTTTTACCATGGTTTCCTTAATGGGGGGGTGGAGGCAGGATGTGGATATCAAGGGTAATTAGCTTATGGTCGGATCGGACCAATGAGGCATTGACTTCAGGTGTGGAACACCGGTCACTCATGTTGGTAATGACTAGATCTAGGATATTGTTGCCCCTGGTGGGGGTGTGGATAAGTTGATCCAGGGCATTGGAGTTTATGAATTCCAGAAAGCGATGAGTGAAGGAGTTGGTACACGAGTAGTTTTCCCAGTTTATGGTGGGGTAGTTGAAATCGCCCATTATTAGGGTGTTTGATTGAACCCTAATATTTTCCAGTACATCAGGAAAAGAGGAGTGGGAATCCTGGGGCATGGTGGGTGATCTGTAGCAAGCTACAATTTGGATTGCAGTTTTGCCCAGAGTTAGTCGCACTTGGATAACCTCAGCTACATTATGCTGAGCAACTAGCCTAGAGGTGTGGATATCCTTAATGAATATGGACACACCTCTGCCTTTGGTGTTCCAGTCCAGGTTACATGGCCGAAAAGTGTGGTATGAGTTATAGCCTGGTAGTGCAGGGGTGCTCTCTGGTGCCTTGAACCAGGTCTCAGTCACTGCACAGATATCGATGTTCTCCATTTTAAGGAGTGCCTCGAGTGAGTGCATTTTGAGATTTAGTCTTCTAGCATTGAGTAGCATCACCCTCAGTTTTTGCTTGCCTGTTCCTGTTACGGTGGTGAATTTGTCATTTGAACCTTGCCTAAAAAAGGCACTACAGGGGCGGCAAGAACCTTAGCCAGTATCCGGAATCCCAGGGGTGACAGGTGCAGGCCATCTCTGGCAAAGCATATGGCTGATCAAAAAGAAAAGCAAAAGTCTGGATTTAAGAAATGCCCTAAGTGTGGGCAGAAAATGTCTATAACTGATATGCATGTCAGTTGCATGTACTGTTTGGGGGCAGTCCATCTTCAGGAGGATTGTTCCATTTGCCACTCCTTTAGCAGCAGGGTGTTACTGGAGCATAGGAGAAAACTGGTAGATGGGTTTGCTGAAACCAGATTTCCAGGAATCATTGGACAAGGCTGACCAGGCTTCTAATTCATCGAAGGGTTCAAAATCTTCTAAAGCTTCATCGGAGCCAAAGTCGTCTGCTCCAAGCCTTGCTGAGAAGGTGCTGTCACCGGTTCCACAGTCTTTGGAGCCAGTCCCCAGTATTGGAGCCAGTCTCCGAAACCTTGAGGTCGCCCATTTTGCAGTCGATGGCTTCCTCGATACCTTCTACACGTTCTTCGAGAACCCTCTCGGATGTGGATGTGGACCGAGTGGTGCAGAGGCCTCTCGAGAATCCAGCACTGGCCAAATTATCAGCTTCGACCCAACCGGTTTCAGAGGTGAAGACTATTACCTGATGTGTCTACTCCTCATCCGAGCCAAGCCAGGTCTTTGGAGCCAGGGGAGGTGGAACTGATGATTGTGGAACCTTCAGAGCCGAGGCTTGTTCCAGTGGCATTTGCTCTGTCAACTCAGACTACTTCGGTACCATTTGAGGAGTCTGGGATCCCGACACTCTCTGGTTTGCTCCGGGGGGGGGGGGGTTGAACTGATGAGTCGGTTCCAACCCTCCCCCTCAGAGCTTCAGCTCAGATGAGCTCGGCGCCCAATGTGTCAGTGCCGGGGAGGTTGCCATCTTCTTTGGAACCAGCTGCTTCCTCACGCCGGATCAATGGGGCCTTCGATGCTATGATGAAGGTTATGTCTTCCAAGACTCCTACATCATCAGGGCCGTTCCTCCTCCTCCCCTAAAGTGCCGCTTTCTACCTCTACATCACAGGTCCCTGTAAAGCGTTGAGACCCAGAACCTCAGGTAGCCCCATTGGGTGACCCATGTTCTACTGAGACCACACCTGAAGCCCCCACTACTGAGGTTCCCATAAAGAAGCTTTGCAAGAGGACGCATTTGGACTCCCCACAGGAGTCACTGACATCAGACACCAATTTAGAGGAGTCCCCACAGTCCCCCTCTGAGGATATCTCTTTTGCTGATATCCTTGAAGTCCTTAAGCAGAGGGGTGACTGGCAGTCCATTAGCCCTACTGATGATGTGTCAGTGCTCCTGAATGCCTTTGGGTCTCAACCCTCCACCTCCTGGGTTGCTCCACCCTTCGATGAACTAATATAGTTGGTTGCTCAAAGGGTGTGGTAGTCTCCTGATACTGTGGAACCTGTCCCGTGGAGGCCCAACAAATTTATTACGTCACCCCAAGAGAAAATGTTCCTTACCAAGGGAGTGCCAGTTGATGCCATGATGGTGGCAGTGGCCACCAAGAAAGAGATGTCTGAAACCTCTTCTACTGTCCATCCTCCTAACAGAGATTCCAGGATTATAGACAGGTATGGAAAACGCATCTTTAGTTCAGCGACTTTTGCTATGCGATCGCTCAACTAGTTGACACATTTTACCTGTCTTCAAAGAGATCTCCTAAAAGAGCTTGGAGATACTCTGCAGGGTAGTACAGCTGAAGGTGTCTCTGATAATGTGACAGCCCAGCTCAATACCCTTAATTCCATAGTTAACCCGTCCATACGGCTCATTTCTTACGCAGCCGATGGTTCGAGTTGGGTAATGGGTTCAGCAATAGCTCTTAGGAGGCATTCCTGGATGCGCTTATGCTCCTTTGCGGAAGCCTTCAAGTCTTCCTTCATTAATACCCCATTTGATGGCTCATCCCTTTTCGGGCCTAAATTCAAGGAGAGACCCTCACTATGTGTGAGCAAGATGGAAAGACTCTATCTGCTGTAGGAGTCTGTTTTTCCACCCCTACTAGACCGTACCCCAAAGGGCAAAAGGGAGGAAAATAGTGGTTCCGGAAGTCCCGTGGAGCTTTTCAGAACACACGTAGTGAACCCCCCCCCCCAGGGGCAGAGGAGGGAGTAATAATGGAAGACGCTGCCCAGGCGGCAGAGGGGATCCACAAAAACCAGGGTGACAGGGATCAGTTGTTTGGCGAGCCCTACCAGCATGCCTAAAAGGAGGGCCCGACTGTCCTACTCTGGAGGTAGTCGGGGGTCGCTTGTCTTTGTATCCAGACACTTGGCTAGAAATTACAAAAGATTCTTGGGTACAAAGCATTGTTACCAGAGATTACATCATCCCGATGTCCTTCAAGGATGCATCTGCAGTCCTTACAAATGGGTAGTCCTGTCGTCAGGCAGCCCTTCAGTCGGCTGGATTCCAAAGTCTGGGTCTGGCTTCGGCTGGTGTCGCGCTTCACCCGACGTCATAGCTGCAGTTCTTCGGGTATAAAGGCATCAGCCGACGCCATTTTCCTCAGTCTTTCTTGCCGCGTGGCGCCCGAAGCAGGAGCTGTTCGCAAGTGCCGGTCGGTCAGAACCAGAGATTACTACTACCGAATACTACTTCGAAGTCTTCTAAAAAGCTAAGTACCCCGTTGGGGACTCTTTCTTGCCTCAGCCGATGTCAGAAAAAGTGAATAACTGTTTAACTTATGGGAAACAAATACCTCATAAAGATTTCCACTCTTACTGCTTACCTTGTTTAGGCCCAGACCACGACGTAGCAGCTTGTCTAGCCTGTGCTTCTTTTAACTGACGGACGCTTAGACGTCGGTCGGAATTTGCAGAGCAGTTTTTCGGCTCTGATTTTGCTTATATCATGCCGTCGGATCCTCCGACTTCACAAATAACCAAAAATGCAGGAAAAGGACCGACACTTGCGGTCCGGTTTCGGCGAAACCGCGGTTAAGCAACCACGAGTGTCTCGGTTTCGCTGAAACCGAGCAAGCGGTTCTTCCCCAGCCGAAAACATGCCTTCTACCGAGGCCTCTTCTAACCTGGTGGAATCGGCTTCTGAAATCCAACCTGCAGTTGCGGTTTCTCAGGAATTATCAGACACTATTCCCTTGGATATTTCAACCCCTGCGTGGAGCTGCTAGGCCTCCTGCAGCCATGTCTATTAAGGCCTTTGCCAGGGCTAAAGCAGCTAAAGCTTCAAAAACGGTGCCTGTCAAGCCCCCCTCTCACAGGCCCAGCACCAGTTCCCATATGCTTTCTTTGGCTGAGGATCTCATTTCTTTAATTCGTGGATCCCAGCCTCATCCAGACAGGACCTCTCATCCACCTCCAGAGAAGAGGCCTAGAGCAGAGCCCCCATAGCCAGTATCCACAGATGATTCCTCTGATGACTCAGAACATACAGACCCTCCTGAGGCTCCTTATTCCCCTTACGAAGACTCTGATGCTGAAGAGTCCATTCCTTCAGCCTCTCCACCTGAGGAATTTTCCTTTGGGGAAACCTTGCATGCTATGAGGGAACAATTTCAGTGGCAGGGCCAAGATTTCTCAGACTCCAGAAAAAGGCTTAGAACCTTTCTACATTTGCCACAGCATAGGCCTTTAGCTATACCTCCAGTTCTTTCTGTTGTAGATAATGCATTTAATGTTGCTTGCACTGCTCCTGATTCATTACCTCCGGCCCCTGCTAAGCCCGATAGGTTCTACAGGGTCCCGGACACTCATCACCATTTATACAAGGCTCCTTTTGCAGATCCAGAGACTATCTCCCAGGGCCCCAAAGCTGTAGCAACTACATCTACTAAAAACCCCCTCCCCTCTGAAAGGGAATCCAGGTCCTTAGAGAGATGGGGTAAAAAAGTTTACACCTCTGCTACTTTGTCAGCTAGGGCTTTGAACTGCCAGTTTCATATGATTCAATATCAAGAGTTTATGCTTGACCAGTTAACTAAAAAGCTGTCCTCTGAAGAATCTTTAGATAAGAAATATGTTCAGGAAATGGTACATAACATACAGCAGGTTAGTAACCATTCTTTAAAATGTGGCTATGATGCACTGGAGGCTTTCTTCAGATCAGCCATGACTGGCACAGTTATCAGGAGACATGCATGGTTGAAAGAGCAGGCATTACCAGACCATGTCAAATCAAAGCTTTTGGATGCACCCATGGACAAAGTCAATTTATTTGGTTCCCCTGCACAGCAGGTACTAAAAAAGATGGAAGAGAAGGCGAAATCTGTACAAACAGTGAAAGATTTCTTACAGGTTCAACCTCCAAGGTTTAGCAGGAACTGGCCCTCCAAGAATTGGTCCTTTCCGGACTCCTCTAAGACACAGAGAGGCAGGAATAGGCGTTCAAGAGGCAGAAACCAATCCAGGGGTGCCTACAGGGGACGCCAGTGGCAAGGTAACAACCAGCGAGGCACGGGCGCAGCCACCACCACTACAACAACACAATCACAGTGACTTGGCTGTGGCACCGTCTACCAGGGAACAACTGGAAGCACCCTTAGGCGGAAAGCTAACCTTATTTTCAAAGAACTGGCATTGCATCACAAGGGAAAAATGGATTTTGCAAACTATAGACCAAGGTTACAGGTTCCATTTCCATACTCTACCAGGAAAGAGAGGAATGCCAAACCTTCCACCTACTCAAAGGCCAGAAGCTCTAAAACAAATATCTCAATTATTAAGAATGAGAGCTGTGGAGAAGGTACCATCTATGGAGCAAGGAAAGGGTTTTTACTCCAGACTCTTCCTGGTACCAAGAAAAGAGAGCAAATGGAGGCCTATTTTCGACCTGTCCGCTTTAAACACATTCCTCATTGTTCCAAAATTCAAAATGCTGACCCTACAGCAGCTTCTTCCCATGCTGGGCAAGGAGTCTTGGCTGGTAACTCTAGATCTCAAGGAGGCATACCTGCACGTCCCCATACGACCAATTTGCAGAAGATACCTCAGATTTCTTGCAGGATCAGAGCATTATCAATTCTCAGCATTGCCCTTTGGCTTATCTACTGCGCCCAGAGTGTTCACAAAATGCCTGGCATCAGTAATTGCTCATTGCAGACTTCAGGGAATCCAAATTTATCCCTACCTGGACGACTGCCTGATACAAGCGGACAACAAAAGCAAGCTAAGACTTACAAAGAGTCATTTACCTGCTGCAAGCCCTGGGATATACAGTCAATATAAAAAAGTCAAGGCTGATTCCATCCCAAAGAATAACCTTTCTGGGTGCAGAGCTGGACACATCAAAACAAATGGCATTCCTAACTGCAGAAAAGAAAGAGCAACTACCTCTCTACTTCTTGACATTAACAAAGCAGAACCATCTCACTGCAAGAAAAGTACTGCAAGCCCTAGGCTTCATGGCATCCTGCATAATTCTGGTCCCTCATGCCAGGCTGCATATGAGAAAGCTACAGTGGTACCTAAAGAATTTGTGGTCCCAACACAAGCACAGCCTGGAAACCAAAATTCCAATAATCCCATGCCTGAAGCAAGAGTTCCTATGGTGGGCTCAGGCCTGTCAATCAAACACAGGATTGCCCTTCTGCAACAGTCAACCAAGCCAAACCATCACGACAGATGCCTCAGACCTCGGTTGGGGGGCACACATGCTGGGCAAGTGCATACAAGGCTTATGGACTCAAGACCAGCTGCGCTTGCACATAAATCTAAAGGAAATGCTGGCAGTAAAATTGGCAATCCAGTCATTCAGACCATTTCTCCAAGAAGGTCAGTTGATGATAAGGACAGACAACACCACAGTTATGTGGTACATCAAGAAACAGGGAGGCACACATTCATATCCTCTATGCCGGCTGGCACTGGACCTATGGGATGTGGCTCTGAGCTACAACATTCAGTTACAATCAATTTTTGTACCAGGAAAAGAAAACATTCTAGCAGACATATTAAGCAGAACTACCACAGATGCCCACGAATGGATGCTGCATCTGGACATCTTCAAGGCCATCACAAGAGACTGGGGATTACCTCAAATAGACTTATTTGCATCCCCACTCAATCACCAGCTAAAGAAATTCTGCACAAGGATGTACCACCCACTTGCTTGGAAGGTGGACTCCCTATCTTTCAGTTGGAAAAACCTGACAGCATACGCATTCCCACCACTTCCTTTGATGCACAAGGTGCTTTTGAAGATCAAAGAGGAAAGTCCAAGGATCATGATAGCTCCAGACTGGCCAAGACAACATTGGTACCCATTGCTGAGGAGCATGTCTCGGGAACAAATATGGGCACTACCCCTGATCCCATTGCTGTTAACACAGAACAACTACAACATCCTGCATCCAAACCTGAAGACTCTGCAGCTAACTGCCTGGAACATTACATAAGAGCAATTAACCCAAATTTATCCCAAAGGGTTAAAGACATAATCCTTGAGGCTCGTAGACCTTCAACAAGAAAGAATTATGCAGCAAAATGGAAAAGATATCTCATTTGGAGTACTGCAAAGGGAGAAGATGTGGCACTGGTAAACATAGCCAACATCCTGGAGTACTTGGCAGAGCTCTTCCATACAGGCCTGTCCTATTCTTCCATCAAGATACATGCATCAGCTATTTCAGAAGAATACAGCTTGGATCCTCCTGTCTTCTCACATCCTCTGCTCAGACAGTTTCTGAGAGGAATTAAAATGTAAAACCTCCCAGGAAACCACCATTGCCAGCATGGGACTTGAACTTTGTGCTAGAAAAATTGACACTTCCTCCTTTCGAACCAGCAGCAACAGCAGAATTACAATACTTATCCTGGAAGACTGCTTTCCTGCTGGCAATCACCTCAGCAAGAAGGGTCTCTGAACTACAGGCATTAATGGAAGTGCAACCCTTCCTGATCTTCCATCAAGATAGAGTGTCCATGAGAACAAATCCTACATTTATGCCTAAGGTGGTATCCAGAGTGTCTTTAAATCAGGCTATCCACCTACCTACATTCTTTCCAAACCCACAGAACAGGGGAGAAAGACTGTTGCATACCTTGGATGTACATAGACAATTACGCTACTACCTGGACAGGACCAAGTCCAATAGAAAAACTGACCAGCTTCTGGTAGCATATGCAACAGGAAAGGAAGGAAAACCAATTTCAAAACAGACAATCTCCAAATGGATAGGAAATTGCATTAGATTTTGTTACTCCTACCATGGAAAGAAAACTCCAGAGAACATCAGGCCTCACTCCACAAGGGCTACAGCCACTACCACAGCTTTCTTACGAGGAGTGGCTACCAAGGACATTATAGAGGCTGCTACTTGGACCTCCGTGCATACATTTGCCAAGCATTACAATTTACCTTTATACTCTAGATCCCGAGCAGGTTTTGCCACTGCTGTTTTGCAAGGGATCCTAACTACACCATAATCTCTCCTTTTTCCTCCTCCCCTAGTTTAGCTATGGTATTCTACCCATTTGTAAGGACTGCAGATGCATCCTTGAAGGACATAGTACAGTTTTGTACCTACCATAAATGTAGATGTCCGATAGGAATGCATCTGCAGTCAGATTACCCACCCACCTTCCCTCTGTGGTACTCCTAGGGTATTTGCCATCCTTCAGCTAACTTGGGGGGATCTATTATGGTGTATTTGTTTGTATATATGTACATACATGCTTATTTTATGTGTTTGCTCTCTACTATTTGGAAACATTGGCATTTATCCAAATTTAGCCATCCAAGAGGGCACCTGGCATCTGGGGCAAGAAACACTGAGGAAAATGGCATCGGCTGATGCCTTTATACCCGAAGAACTGCAGCTATGACGTCGGGTGAAGCGCGACACCAGCCGAAGCCAGACCCAGACTTTGGAATCCGGCCGACCGAAGGGCTGCCTGACGACAGGACTACCCATTTGTAAGGACTGCAGATGCATTCCTATCGGACATCTACATTTATGGTAGGTACAAAACTGTACTTTCTCAGAACCCCCACCTGTTCGAAAGAAAATACCAGACATTCCACCCAGTCTCAGGGATCAAGGAGCCATAGAAATTCAAAGGCTGCAGGAAGAGAGAGTCATCTAGCCAGTCCCATCAGACCAAATAGGATCTGGAACCTACTCCAAATTCTTTTTAGTTCCAAAGAAAACAGGGGACTGGAGGGGCCCATCTTGGACCTCAGCAGACTCAACACCTTTGTAAAGAAGGAGAAGTTCTGGATGGTCATGCTTCAATCAATTCTTCCGTTTCTAGGAATGGGCGATTGGATGTGCTCTATAGATCTCAAGGATGTGTGCTATCATATCAAAATGGCCAGACCATCCAGAGATCACTTGCGTTTCCAGCTGGGAGCCAGTCACTATCAGTTCCAAGCACTGCCCTTTGGTCTCACAACAGCCCCCAGAGTGTTTACCAAATGCATGGCAGTGGTTACGTCCACTCCTCCTTACCTTATCTTCCATAGAGACAGGGTCTCCCTCTGGACCAATCCTCCTTTATGTCTAAGGTGGTTAATGAGCTCTCATTGAATCAGACCATCAGTCTACCCGTTTTCTTCCCTCAACCTCAAATCTCCTCAGAAGAACTTTGCATTCCTTGGATGTTCATAGACAACTAAGGTATTACCTGTACAAGACCAAATCCATTAGAAAGTCTGACCAGCTTATCTCCTTTCACCCTAGGGCCTTGGGGAAGGCAGTGTCAAAACCAGACCATTGCCTCATGGATTTCTAAGGCAATCTCTTTTTGCTATTCCTTTCATGGAAAAGAACTGAATTCCAATGTAAGAGCTCATTCTACTAGAGCAACTGCATCTTCAACAGCCTTTTTTTAGGGGTGTTTATTATGCTTCCATTCTGAAGGTGGCTACTTGGTCTTCTGTACATACCTTCACCAAACATTACAAACTAGATTTGATTTCGAGAGCCAGACGTGGGTTTGCAAAGTCAATTTTACAGGGTTTCATCGACCTTGCCTCCCAACCTGCTTCACAGGGTCCTACCTAAAGCTCTGGTACTCTCCCTACTGTTATGAATACTGCAACATGAGAATAGAAGGACATAGAATTAGTTGTGTAAGAACTTACCATAACCTTAGATGTCCTCCTCTTCCATGTTGCAGTATTAGGTCCCCCCATCTTACCCCCTCTTTGTGTATCCTTTCTTTTGTGGGATTTCCCCTTGCTTCCTTAGATCCAAACAGGGCACAACAGCAGCTGCACCATACCTCTAAAATATACTTACCTCCTTGACTGGTGGTATATATGGGTCTGAAAAGCTTCCTTTTCTTCTAGCATCCCAGGGGTACTACTGTATGCAGCAGTCAGTTCTGGGTTGGGTATGTGCAGATGTCACATTTATAGCCACTGTCTGTTTATGGCTCTGACATGCAACATCACATGTACCCCGTATCCTAAGACTTTGGTGTACTGGCCAGATGTCCAGTGCTGCAGGCAGCCCACCTCCCTACTGTTATGAACACTGCAACATGGAAGAGAGGGGCCTCTAAGGTTATGATAATTTCTTACACAACTATTCTTTTGACAGTTTAATCAAATTCCTTTTAGATTTAATGGAACTAATCCTATATAACACCTTTATCTATTTTGAAGGGGGGTACATCTAGGTACAAGGGGTGGCAGTGGGCACAGAGTGCACCCCTGTTTTTGTGAATTTGGTTATGTACAGTTTGAGAAAAAGATTATTTTAAATTCAGTATATACAGATTGTTGGAGAAGTCACCTCTGATTAAAATTAATATCAATAGTACTGCAGACGTTTTGAATTTTACTTACTAGCATAATACTGACATATTTGGATGTTACTGTTTTTAAGAACACCAATATGAAACGTTTTGAATCGAATGTCTGTAGGAAACCAACTTTCTCCATCCAACACTTGCCTACATTTCAAAAGTTGTCACCCCTGTCACCCTGTCATTGTAAAAAAAAAGTGTTTAAAGGACAATTGGTGAGAGCAGCTAGAATGTGTTATAATTTTGATCCTTTAAAGTAGAATGAGAAAACATGAGAGCTATGCTCTTGGAAAGAGGTTACCCCTATAATTTACTTCAGAAAATAGGAGAAGAGAGCTAAGGCACAGAGTAAAAATACTGCCCACTATTAGGATCACATTACTCAGCAGAGCACAAGACATTGGCAGTAAGTGAAACCGGGATGGTGAGTTTCTCTAAATCTTTAGCTATTAAGTATAATAGTGGCATTAAAAAGATCCATCCCAAAGACATGCTGTAGGTGGATTGGACACTCTAAATTGGCCCTAGGTGTGAGTGTGTGTGTGTGCTTTTTGTGGAAGGTTGGGCACCGGGCTGGCAACTCTACACCATAAAAACTCCACTGCCAATCATGAGCGGACAGGTGATTTGCTGTGGCGACCCCTAACTGGGAAAAGCCAAAAGAAGAAGAAGAAGAAGTGGCATTATAAAATGATCAAGAATATAGTTAAAAACAAGAGGCAATCTCTGCTTGACTTACAAAGCCATGTCTGACCCAGCTGTGTTAGAAATGGTACGCTTAAAGAAATCCAAATCCCTCTGCACCACACAATCCGGAGACCTCAACCTCATTACCACAATCAACAGAACATACTGGAGAGAAAGGTTCATAACCCAGAGACTGGCCATGTTCTGGAATAACTTCCCATACATGTCAAGCAGAACACCTCACTGGCCCTCTTCAAGCGAAATCTTGATGAGTGGATGGGAAATAGAAAGTTCACCCTGGGAATCACTCCAGTGGCTGTACTTGATAGAGACACTGGGAACTAATGTTGGGCAACATGATGCCAGGGCATTTCTATGGGCTAGGCTTATAAAGGCTCCAGGGCCATTAGCCTAGTACACACCTATGAACATTCTTAAAATAGATGTAGATTTATTTAAATTAGTAAATGAGACAACAGAATTTATAAGACAGGAATAAATGTTAAAGGGTTATTTTAAACACAAGATTGACCCCATAACATGTTAATATCAGGCATGTGAAGCTGTGGAGCCATGTAGTCAGTGTTCTTATTTTAAAAGATGAATGGGTTATTGTAGACATTTTCGGTAATCATGAAGTGTTAGTCGCTAAGGGAATTGTGCTACTAAGGAGGTAGTGTATATTGCACTTTTCTCTGGCTCTACATGTTTTTATGTAGATTTTTTTCTTTAAGCACACTAAGTTTTACTGATTTTATGAAGTTTGTTTGGTGTCTTGAAAGTTGTACCACATAATGAATGGGGAGGCAAGTGGGGAAATCTTACTTGAATATAGAGCGCTAATATGGCAGTTAAAGGTGAATGCTTCAAAATGCGCCTTCCCAGGCTAAATAAGTAGTTATCAGTATTACCAGCTTTAAAATTTAGAGCCACTAAATTGTAGTTATGTATATACACCAACTAATACAAAAGATTTGTATTTAGCATTAATAGCCATCATTTAATTTTGATTATATAAGTAATACAATTCCCAAATGTCATGGTTGATGTCATAATTGTGTATATTCTCTTTTAATGCTAATTCCATATGCCTTTTAGATACGTGTATCAGCTTTTTTTTTAAATAAATATTGGTTTGTGATTGGACATTACTTATCACATGGTTTGATTAACTATATAGACTTAATTATTTGTTTCTTCGGGGTTTTGCTGAAGTCCGTTATTGGAAAAGGACCAAAGCACTTAACCCATTGTTGTTTTACTTTTCTTTTATTAAATCTCACTTTTTGTACTAAACATCCGGTCCTTGTGGATTTTATATGGAAGATTTGAGTGGCCTCTCATTAGTTTTCATTTCCCCTGTGGCTTTTTACACATGAGCTCTTTTGGACTACATGGATACATGCTTTTCTTCTTTTGAACTTCCACATCCGACTTTGGCCCCTTTCAAGATTTTGTTTTTCAATAATATTTATTTATTTTTCAACAATACATAAGTTAGCATATACAGATGAGTATTATACATTTTTTCTGTGTTCAGTTTATGCTAAATCATAATTAAAACAATACAATTAAACATATTTACACTATATACATAGATGCTTTCATATCTTAATATTTATAAAGCTAGTTAACTTCATGTACTTCCTCTGAATGTGATCTCCAGGGTTAGTCACCATCTCTAGATTTATGACTACATGATGTTGTGGGGATTCTTGCGTATGTTGTACTGTAACTTTAATTAATGGTTTATGCAAGTATAATGTTGAAAATCTGTTCCCAGAGTTTAAAGTGATTGGGATTTTTGGTGTGTTTATTATATATCTATGGGCTAGTATATGTTTAATTGCCAAAATTCTGAAATTCTCCCAAGAGTTCTTGTATGGGTTAAGCCAGTTAGTAGCTATGTAGAGTTTCAATAATAGAAAGATATTAATAAGGATGTTTATTTGGTTTTTAGATAAATTATTTGGGGGAATATGTAATATCATAAATTCCCAGGTGAGCGTTGATGATTGATAGCCCATCTTTTGTAGTTGCACTTTCAGGGAGTTCCAAAGTTTGAATACACATTTACAGCTCCAGAACATGTGGAGAAGGTCTGCAGTTTTATCTTTACAGTGTGGACAAGTTGGTGAATGTTTAGAGTTAAATTTATGCAAGCTAAGGCGTGTGTAATATGCATTGTTATATATCATAAGTTGAGTGAAGGCTAACTTTTGAAGTGATATGGATTTTACTGTTAGGTTGATTGCTTGGGTTAATTTATGATTCTCAATAGCTGGGAGTTTTTTCTTCCAATAGTCAGATATGAGTATATGGTCTTGATATTTCATATCTTTTATCAATTTGTATGAGCATGTCGTATATCTTTTGTTTAGTAAAAGGGTTTTCCATAGTAATTTACATTTCATTATTTCTTCTTCATTAATGGTGATATCATGGAGATAACTCATACATATTTCTTTAATCTGTCTCAGGATCAACAAATATGATTTAGGAAGGTTCATTTGATTTATTATTTCTTGAGTAGATCAGTTTAAGTATGGGTATAAATCTTGTATGGTTATGTTTATTATATATTTTAAGGTTGGGGTTTTTATGTATAGGTTGTAATATCATCATGGGTTGAAGCAGGTTTAATGATTCAAAAAGTTTTTGTGTTAGTGTTATGGGATATTTAAAGGGTTCTATTAGATTATATGACTTCATAGTATTCTTGTTTAGGAATGACAATGCTTTGGGGTTTATATCCAAGCTTTTGGCATGTTTAAAGTATAATCTAAAGTAGTTAACTTAATTTGTGCAGCAACCTTTGGGAATCGGATCCGAGCCGGCAGTTTTCAACAGCTTTAGATCTGAGCTCCAAGCTCCTCCCCCTACCCATAATCCCCTGCCAACCCTGACTGACCTCAGATCTAGTTTGCCGCAGTTTCGTTCAGCAGCTTGATCCAGAGTTTCCAGGCATTGTCGTTCTCTTTGTGAGAAAAAATTTAACTTTTATGCAACTTTTCGTTAATTTTTGGTGTGAGAGTGTGTATAGCTCCCTTTTTAGTCTAAACTCTCTTAGTTTATTTTTTTCTAGTTATCCTCCCCCTTCCTTCGTGGTTCCATCAGGGTTGTGTGTGTGTGTGTGTGTGTGTTTGGGGCCTAGTGTGCGTGAGTTACTTTCTTGAGTATGTCTGATAATCTTTTCTAAGTGCACCGAGTGTGGCCATAAGCTGTCCCCAGCGGATGGCCACACTCGGTGTGTATTGTGCCTTGGGGTTGAACACCTGTCCTCTGGTTGTACCATTTGTGCAGCGTTCAACCCCAGGGCACTCAAGGACCGGAGGTCTAAGCTGATTCTGGCGGGTCTTCTGCCCCCGGACTCGGCTTCTACCTTCAGTCCTCCTGTGGCTCCCGCTGTGGCTGCCACTCCTGCTTCCTTCCCCCCGGCCGGGACTCAACCTCCCGCCTTAGGCTCGGAGGAGAGGGAGGCCAGGAAAGAAAGGAGGAGGGAGAAGCACCACAAGCGGCGGGCCGAGGCCTCCGCTTTGGCCCCCCCCCCGGCTAAGCGGTCTTCTCCCTCCAGGTCTTGTGGCTCTCCTCCTTCTCGGATCCGGTCCCCATGCTTTTCACCGGGTCCTGAGGAGGAGGAGGAGACCTGATCTCCTTCGAGGTCATCGAGGCAACACTCCCGCCCCACCTTGGTGGCCTCATCGAGATCTACGAGAAGTTTCACAGATGCAGATTTGGACCAGATGATGAGAAGATTCCTCCAGGCCCAACTGCAGATGGGAGTGCTCCTGCCCCCCCCCCCCCCCGGGGGGGGGGAGCTCGACCCCCTTCTTTGCCCCGATAGCTCCTTCTCCTTCCCATTTCCCGGGTTCGGAGTCTTCGAAGCCGGGCAGCCTTGGAGCCGGGGGTGTGTCGGCGCTGATAGTCTCGGGTACTTCGGCGCCGACACTTCCCTCGAGTCTGTTGGGTCCATTTTCTTCAGATCCGAGCTCTCGGAGCTGAGGGCTGAGCTTTGGATCCAACGGTATTGGTTTGCCTTCGGTTCCATCCGGGTCGGAGCATGCTGGTCCGTCGGATCCGATCGCTTCGGCGCCGGCCCCGATCCGTCCATCGGATCCGAGGGAGAGTCTGCTTTCGGATCCCAGAGAGAGCAGCTCTCCCTCGGCATTCGACGTGGTGGAGAGGGTTCTGTCGAGGGATTCCAGGCCCCCGACCCTTGCCACGGCTCCACCCTGCACTCCTTCTCAGTTGGGCCCGGCTTCCATCACCCGGCCCCAGGGACAGCCTGCTTTGACGTCCCAGGTGGTTCCAGTGGAACAAGACGTTGCTGGTGAGACCTCCTTGGACTGCCCCCCCCGAGGAGGTCCCTCACAAGCGAAGGTGCAAGAGGAGGCACCTGGACTCCCCCAAGTCCTTGACTGAGGACACGGATTTGGAGGAAGGGAAAGGCTCCCCAAGATCACCCCCCGAAGATGTCTCATTTGGTGACATCATGGAGATGCTCAGAATAAAGGGGGGGGCGGTCTTCCCCAAAGCCTACCTCGGATGAATCCATGTTCCTGGAGGTGTTTGAAGCAGGCCCGTCTACCTCTTGGGTGTCCCCTCCGGCCGACCCCCTGGTAGACTTGATCACTACCAGGGCGTGGAAGGAGCCGCACACTGTGGAGCCAGTCCCCAAGCTCCCGGACAAGATCCTTAGCCCACCCTCTGACAATTCCCACTGGAGTAAGGGTCCCCCTGTAGATGCCATGTTGGTGGTGGCGGCCACCAAGAGGGAACTTGGTCAGGAGAGTCCCTCGGTTCATCCCCTGAGCAAGGAGTCTCGGTCGATGGACCGCCTAGGGAAGCGGGTGTTTAGCTCAGCTACCTTCTCTGTGAGGTCGCTGAACTACATGGCACACGTGCTCCGACTGCAGCGGGACCTTATCAAAGAGTACGCTGCGTCGCCCCCCCGAGTCCATGTCGGCGGAGGACAAACAATTGCACTCCACCCGGATGGCCACTCTACGATCCATATCTAACACCTCTATGCAGCTTCTGTCTCATGCCACGGAAGAAGCCGCTAGAGCCGGCAGAGCGGGCCTCGTTATGAGACGTCAGGCCTGGCTCCGGCACTGTGATTTTGCGGAACCCTTTAAGGCATCGTTCGCTAATGCCCCTTTTGATGGTTCTGCCCTCTTCGGCAAAACTGTGCGAGATACCTAGGTCCAGAGCGAAAAGGACGGGAAGACGTTGTCTGCCATCGGAGTCCGCTTCTCTGCTCCCCAGAGGTCCTTTTCTAAGAACCAAAAGGGACAGAAGAAGATGTGGTTCCGGAAGTCGCAACAGTCCCATCTCGCTCCGGACTCCCAGCCCTTCCATGGCAGAGGAGGGCAGGGGGCAGAGGGGGCCCGTGGAACTTTGGATTCAGAGAACCCTTCTCGGACCAACCCACGCAACACCCCTGGGGGGTTGCCCGACTGCTCCACTCTAGACAGTCGGGGGGCATTTCTTGAAGTACCCAGCAGCTTGGGAGTCCATCACGACAGAGCACTGGGTGCTTCGCATCATATCCAGAGGATACCAAATTCCCTTTTCTCATTACCCATGCAGCCCCAGATACCTCCCCGATGTCCCACCCGAGCAGAGGGAGGCTGCAGCAATGGAAATCCAACATTTGCTGAAAAAAAGAGCCATCCAACACGTCCCCCCAGACCAGTGAGGGTCCGGGTTTTACTCCAGGTTCTTCTTGGTGCCAAAAAAGACGGGGGACTTAAGACCGATCCTCGACCTCTCTTCCCTGAACCTGTCAGTAACGAAAGAGAAGTTCCGCATGGCCACTCTTCAATCCATTCTCTCCCTTTTGTGGGAGAATGATTGGATGTGCTCTATAGACCTCAAGGATGCGTACTACTACATTCTGATGGACAGGCAATCCAGGAGGTTCCTCCGCTTCTGGCTGGGAGCCAGTCATTTCCAATTCAGGGTCCTCCCCTTTGGTCTCACCACAGCCCCCAGGGTGTTCACAAAAGTGTTAGCAGTGATAGTGGCCCACCTGAGGCTCCAGGGAATTCAGGTCTTTCCGTACCTGGACGACTGGCTCCTGACCGCCCCGACAAAGCATCTACTCTGTGCAGCCAAAAACTACTTTCTTCATCTAGCTCCCCGGCTGCGGATCACTATCAACATAGAGAAGTCATCTCTTACTTCGACTCAGACTATAGACTTCATAGGGGCCAGATTGGACACAAACAAGCTTCTAGCTTTTCAGCAACAACTAGAACAAGCAGTGAGTCCCAGCTCTACCTTCCAAAAATATAAAATTTATTCAGCTCAAACGAATCTTCTAGCTTCTAGCTTTCTTGACCACAGACCGGCTACTATCCCTGAGGCTACATGTGCAGGCCATTCTGCAATCTCCAGCTCCCCCGGCGGAATTGGTCCTGAGGGCTCCTGGCTTGATGGCAGCGATCAACCTATTGCCAATGGCACATTTGAACATGAGGGTCTTACAATGGACTCTCCAGGTCCAGTGGTCCTTTCTTCACTACCCTCTGAGCCATCCCATTCCCCTCAGCAGGGCCTGCAAGAGGGCCCTCCTATGGTGGCTCCAATCTCCGGACCTTCAGCAAGGAAGCCCCTTTTCTATGACCCCTCCACTAGCCACAGTGACCACGGACGCCTCCCGCCTCGGTTGGGGGGGGGGCATTGTTCAGGCAGGACAGTCCAAGGCACGTGGGACCTCACGGAGACCTCACTGCATATCAACGTCCTAGAGATGAGGGCAGTGCTGTTAGCGTTGCAAGCACTTCAGGACCTTCTTCCTGTAGGAACGATTGCGATTCAGATGGACAACATGTCGGTTTTCTGGTACATCAACGGGGAACCAGGTCTTACCCACTCTGTCGAGAGGCCATGAGGGTGTGGGAATGGGCGATCTCCACCAACCGCTTTCCCATAGCAATGCACATTCCGGGACAGTCCAACATCCTAGCGGACAAACTAAGTCACACCATCCTGTTACCATACGAGTGGTCTCTGAATCCCGAGATAGTGAATCGGATCTTCGCCAACCCTGTTGCGATTCCTTTGCCTCTCCCTCGAACACAAAATGTTATGACTACTATGCTCTCATTTCCCCCTCTGGGTAACCCCCGAGAGATGCTCTGGTGCATGCTTGGCCTCCCGGTCTTCTTTATGTTTACCCTCCTCTTCCTCTAATGCTGAAGTTTCTTCAGAAAGCCAGTCGGTTGGGGAGCAGGATAATCCTCATTGCCCCATTTTGGCCTCATCAAACCTGGTTCCCTTACCTTTGGTCTCATCTGGTGAATCCTCCTTGGATTCCGGATCCCCGTCCGGATCTCATATCCCACCCCCTAGATCTCCCAGTCCCGAACCTGAACAACCTCAAGCTCACAGCTTGGCTGCTCCAGTTCCACTCATAGCTAGGACTCTCGGTATCTCTTCCCCAGTTAAAACCATTCTAGTAGCTGCGCACAAGCCTTCTACTAGAAAGATCTATAGCAGCAAATGGAAACATTTCTCCATTTGGGCGGAACGCAAAAATTTGGATCCTTTTACAGCTCCTCTGCCCGCTGTATTAGACTTTCTGTCAGGACTGTTTCATCAGGGAGCTAGTTCCTCCACAGTCAAGGTCCAACTAGCAGCTATCTCTCATTATCACATTGGAAATTAATTGGGCCTTTTGATCACCACAAAATTGTGTAAGACCTTTTTGAAGGGCACCTTTCTGCTCAAACCCCAGTGAAGGATGTAGTCCTTCCTTGGGATTTAACGCTGGTGCTTCAGGCCTTTACAGCTCCCCCATTTGAGCCTGCAGCTTCCATAGATCTTAAATTCTTATCATGGAAAATGGCCTTTCTTGTCGCTATCACCTCGGCTCGAAGGGTCTCTGAACTACAGGCCCTCTGTGTAAAACCCCCATACTTGACCTTTTACAAGGATAGAGTTTACCTCAGGACCAATCCCTCCTTTCTTCCCAAGGTTGCCTCTGAGTCAAATATTAACCAGTCCATCAACTTGCCGGTCTTTTTTCCTAACTACCATAACAAAGGGGAATACAAATTGCACTCATTGGATGTGCATAGACAACTTCGCTTCTACATCCACAGGACATCTGGTCATAGGAAATCCGACCAGTTGTTCGTCTCCTTTGCCAAATTTAACTTGGGTAAATCTGTGTCTAAAGTCACACTCTCTAGATGGATTTCACAGTGTATCCTTTTAGCATATGAAAGTTCGGGCAGGCCCGCACCTCAGGGAGTCCATGCCCACTCTACTCGATCTATATCTACCTCTGCGGCTTTTAGAGCTAGAGTTTCTTTGGATGATATTTGCTTGGCAGCCACTTGGGCTTCATCTCATACTTTTATCAATCACTACAAATTGGACATTATCTCCAGAGGGAGAGCATCCTTTGGCTCTGCAGTGCTCCGGAACATCCTTCCATGAAGGCCACCCAAGATTCAGGTAGCTGGGAACTCTGTCCCAAAGGTTGCTGCACAAATGAAGTTAACTACTTCAGATTAAGAAGTTATGTACTCACCATAACGTTCCATCTGAGTAGGTAAACTTCATTTGTTAGCAACCGTCCCTCCCTCCTGCCCCCTCACTTGTGAATGTTTTCATACTCAGGTCCATGGGTTTTATCCACTTATCTTGGGATTAATCATTGCTAGCAGTTTCTGCTGTTGGGCAAACTTGATCTGAGGTCAGTCAGGGTTGGCAGGGGATTATGGGTAGGGGGAGGAGCTTGGAGCTCGGATCTAAAGCTATTGAAAACTGCCGGCTCGGATCCGATTCCCAAAGATTGCTAACAAATGAAGTTTACATACTCAGATGGAACGTTATGGTGAGTACATAACTTCTTATTTTTACCCAGTGCGGATACCAAGCTTTGTCTGATGTATTGTAGCTTGCAATTCTCAGGATTCTGTTGGTGTTTATAATTAGATAGTAGCTTTCAAAGTTTGGTAGATCTAGTCCACCTTTGTTTTTAGGGGTCATCAGCTTTTCATATGAAATTCTACTCTTTTTGGGTTCCCATATAAATTTCGCAAATTCAGTGTGGATCTGCTTAAAGAATTTTTGGGTATGCTTAGTTGGGAGGACATGAATATGTGTAATAGTTTGGGTAAGATATTCATTTTTATAATCAAGACTTTGGCTAATGGTGGTAATTTCAGATTTTTCCATCTATTTAAGTCTAATAGGATGTGGTTCCATTTTTGTTTTATGTTATTTGAATAAAAATCTTTGTTGTCTGTGGAGAATGTAATCCCCAAGTATTTAATTATTTCTTCAGTTTTTACTTGTCCTATCAGAGGTAGAAGTGAGAAAGGTTTAGGGGTTTTCAAGGGGAAGATGTTAGTTTTTTTGATGTTCAATTTGTAGTTTGATATTGTGGAGAAGTCTTTAATAACAGATATTATTTTCTTTATGTCCGTAGTTGGCGTTGTACAATAAATGTTGAGGTCGTCCACAAATGCTGATAGGGGAATTTTGATGTTATATATTCTTGGGGAGTTATGGTATATATTTTGTTTTATATTTAAAAAAGGGGTTCTAGATACAGGTTAAACAATAACGGAGATAGAGGGCATCCTTGACGTGTTCCAGTTCTGATCTGAATTCTTTTAGACCAGGTTTTTGTTTATATATAGTGATGTGTAGGGGTTATTATATAATATTTGTAAGGTCTGAATACATTTTTGGGGTATATTAAAGTAAGGTAGGATTTGAAATAAAAATTTTGTGTTTACTCTATCAAAGGCCTTATGGGCATCTATGACGAGTGCATATATGTTTAGGTTGTTTTGGTTAGCGTATGAGATTAGTGTGTGTAATGTTAGTGTATTGTCACTCGATTGTCTGGATTTTATAAAACCAGATTGTTCACTAGAGATAATTTTATCCATTAGTGTTTTCATTCTTTTAACCAGAATAGATGCTAGAATTTTGGTATCAATATTTAATAATGATATGGGTCTGTAGCTATCTGGATTTTGGAGATCTGCCTTTTCTTTGAGTATAAATATCGTTTTGGATGCATTAAAGTGTATATCATTAATTTTATTGTTTATTATGTAGTTTAATATGTGAAATAGGATTTGCGCAACTATGGGGTAGAATGTTTTATAGAATTCCGCTGTGAGACCATCTGGGCCAGGTGATTTATGAGATTTCAGTTGTTTGATTGTTGATGTTATTTCATCTACGGATATTGGTTCTATTAAATCTTTTTGTTGTTTCATGTCAATTTTCGGGAAATTAAGTTTTTGTAAAAAGTTTCTGTTGTTTTCATTTAGGGATAGGGGTTTGTTGGTCTCCATAAGTTTGTGAGTATATGTCTTCAAATAAGTTAATAATATCATAATTTTTGGTGTAATTCTTATTTTCGTATGTTATTTCAGAGATTTGAGAGGATACTTTTGACTGGTTAATAATTCTTGCTAGTGCTCGCGATGGTGTTTGAACGTGATTAGCATATTTAGCTAGTATTTTGGTTTCATGGATTGATAGGTTATTATTGTGTAACAAGTAAAGGTCTTTTTGACATTTCAGTAGTTCTGTTTCAGTTTGTGTATTGAAATTCTTTATTATTTCCTATTCCAATGCCTTTATTTTAGTTTCCAATTGTTGTTCCTCTGTGAGTTGGATTCTTTTATGATATGTTGCTTTTTGAATACAAATTCCCCTAATTTGGGCTTTTGTTGCTGCCCATTCGATATCTGGGAGGTGTTGCTGTTTTGATAGGTTCGCCAGAGTTATTTTAAGGGTATCTTGCATCTCTTTGATTATTTCTTTTTTAGTTAAAAGATTGGGGTTCAGGGACCAATTATATCCTCTGTTTAGTGTGTAATTCTTAGGGTTCTCAATAAGGTTT
Organism: Protopterus annectens; assembly: GCF_019279795.1. NCBI lineage: Eukaryota > Metazoa > Chordata > Ceratodontiformes > Protopteridae > Protopterus > Protopterus annectens. Next base: position 1,467,875,242 of record NC_056745.1, on the reverse strand, counting down.
AGGGTGATTTTAGAATGGTCAAATAGGTGTCTTGTATGTATATTTACTGTAGGGTCTAGAGTAATTAGTGTTTCTGAAATTAAGAAAAAAATCAATTCTCGACCACATTTTATGACAGTTGGAGTAGAACGTAAATTTGTTTGAATTATTTGGGTTATTACCATATTTAAAGGGATCATACAGATTAAAGTCGTATTTAAGTTCGTTTAATGCCATTGAAGCCTGTTTATTGTATAACAAATGTACTCTTGATTTATCTTGTTTTGGGTTTTGATAAGTGTTCCAGTCCCCTCCCAGAATCATATAGTGATTATGGTATTGACTTAAGATAGGGTACAATGGCTCAAAGAAGGAGTGTTGATTATTACAGGGTGCATATATGTTGAGTAGTAAAATGGGTTTTCGATATGCAGGAGTTGAGAGGATTACATAGCACCATCTTCCTTCTTTATCTATTTTGGTTTCTGTGATTTTATCTTTGTATTGTTTCTTAATAATTATAGCTACTCCTGCACTATTGGTTTTGCCTTCCGAAGCTATAATTTCTCTTATCCATTTTTTCCCTTTGATTTCTGACCATTGTTCTATGGTTAGATGGATTTCTTGGATTAATATAAAGTTTGCCTTAGCTTGCAAAGTGAGGTGTAAAAACAACTTCCTTTTTTTTGTTCTGGAGCCCTTTGATATTCCATGAGTCAAATTCCCACATTTACATAGCTTCTTGGTTTATGTATGTAGTCCTGAGATATGAATATAATCATCAGAATGTGTTCACTTTTTATCAAAAACATGTTATGAAAGCATTCTCTTATTCCTGTCCCTTCCCTGTGCCTAACCACTAGCTTCCTGGACCGGGAATTAAGCAGGGTCTGAAAAGAAGGAAATGTTTGTGTGTTTGAGTTTGAAAATAAAGATTAATAACCCTGCATGACTTGTCACTACTTGTACAAAGCCTACCCAACTCATTCCCTAAAAGAAAAACACTGCTTTTGTAACCTAAGCCTCCTCTTATGACTTATATTATGTAATATTATAATTTAGACAACATGTCAACAACCAACTTGGTTTTGGATAAAGCAGGGTACACCAATTCAAGGAGACTACTGCAACAGTATTTACATATTTTCTAACTCTAAACTGTTACCTCATTATTTTTAATAACAATACTACTAATACGTATTTGTTCCCAGTCTAATCCTCTGCTATGTTTGGTCCTTACCCCCCTTGAGGGGGGATTTCTCTGCTCTGTTTAGTTCCCTCCTTAGTTTGAGAGTAGATGGGTTCTGTATTTACAGATTATTATGTTGCTTTTTCTCCATTACAAAGATAGGGTGTATATTGCATACGAGCTTGTGTTGTACCTTCTTTGTAGATGTTTCTCATTTTGGTCATCCCTTTTACTTTTATTGTCTCCCTATATTCCTTAGTCCTGTGATCTGTCTGTTTATTCTCTCAGTTCATTTATTGTTTTTTTTCCTTTTTTCCTTCCCTTCCTTTTCTTTTTTTTTTTGTGTGGTGTAAAATGTTGATGCTCTTATTTTACCATATTGGATATCTTTTTTTGTATTCATCAGAATATGATTCACTTTTTGGTTTGCTTTGTTGAATTTTTGAACAAGTGTTATAGTATATGAGTCATGTTAGGACATGCTTCTACTATAGAAGCGTTATTTGGCTTATCTTTCAATTATAACCATTCCCATGGACCCTGGAGAAAACATTGCAGTTGTGTGTAAGACTTGTCTAATTTGGAGAAAAAACAGTAAACTAAGTAAGATAGTCTAATATTCTTCTTTAGGCACATCATGCAGTAGATTGACCTTGGTACAGTGTTATAAATTACATTCCAAATTAGTTATAGCAGTACAAAAACTAATAACATGTTCGTTGCTAAAGTCTATTAGCTATGTGTGTTTAATAAAATAGTCTGAAATCAGAGTACAGAAGGAGTGGTAAAAAGTTGTATACATTGTATATGATAGTGTAGGGTAGAATAGTGCTAGAACAGCTGGAGGGAGTCAAGTCATCTAGGGAGTATAGCATGTACATTTCGATAAGTGGATAGATGCAGATGGGAAAAGATATTGCTGCAACCATTCAAAGCTCTAATTGGGCTAGTTTTATTATCGAGAGCTTATTAGTCTATGGGTGACAAAAGTATTTCCCTAAATTAGTTGAGTATAAGGCAGATGTATAACACGGTAGGATAACATATAGTACCTGGAAGTTTTACTCTGCGAATTTTATGAAATCTCAAATTGTTGTCATATTATTGTGGTTTATAACATCAGGTGTACTAGATGTTATATTTGTCTGATTTGCCATGGCTTATAGCAGGTCTGAGAAGAATGATGAAATCTTTTAGTATGTGCAGATACATTGGAGTAGCAATAAATATTCCCTTACCCAGTGGATTGAGGTAGTTTTCAACCCACTGAAACTTAGGAAAGGAATATTCTGTTTTCTAACGTATAGTTAGAATATCAGTAGGATGAATGGATAGAAAAGAGTAAGTAGACTTATAGAAGGTGATGCAACTACCTCTTCTTCCTTAGGTGTAATGCCTTGACTGCTAGTTGTGGGAATCTTCCCTGTGTATTATTTACATTTTAAGTAAGGATTTGCTGGCTATTGGTAGATGAGAGAGGAAAGGAGATAAATAATTCTTCAAACTTCAGCCCCAGGGTATTCTAGGCATACACCCATAAGCTCTTGGTCCTTGGAGAAAATATCCCATCTACCTCAAAAAAAAACGTATAAGAGTAGAACACTTGTTAGATCTATGAAACTCTTTTGTATTAAGACTTGGAAGACAAGGGGTGTTATTACAGGGGGAGTCTTAAATGCTTCCTTAAGATAATACCCGAGTCACATTTTCTGTTCATTTAAGTATGTTGGTGTTGTTGTGAAGGGAGATAAATGGGAGGAGGAGATGCAGGCAATTAAATGAATGCTTGGTTAAAGATCAAATGGAGAGCAAACTTAGTAGCAGGTATTGGAAAACAGGCATTATAACTACACTGTAACAATATTCTTTGTAGACTAAAGCATGTGGCTCATTGCCATAGGTCTACACTAATTTGTATTTGCATTATTTGGGCTTTCTTATTAGGATATAATATCATACCACTGTGGAATAGCTTTTGCTTATGTACTTCCTCTTTGCTTCTTAGAGAGAGCAAACCAGAAACAAAATATTACCATATCAAACAAACGCAGACTGATCCTATGTAGTATTACATTGTGGAGTAGTTTGTCTGTAGTTCTATACCCGCACTAATTGCATATCATCAACACAATGCAGCAGGTAAGATATATTTGAAATTAGAGTGTAACATTATGAAAATAAAATTAGTAAATAACCATATTAAAATAAATAGACTTAAATATATGATTAGTTGTTTTGGAGCAATGTAGGATAGAAGCTTTCTAGTACTAATTTCTAATTCTGTGATACCGTGGGGAATATTCACCAAAGAGCTTTGAAATATGTGCATAGCAACCCTTATCTGTGATTTTAAGTCGTTGTTATTATCCAGCTCTCCCTTGTGGCTACTTTGGGTGCAGTCTACCGATTCTGATCACTCTTTAATGCATTTGCTAAGATATGAGTACTGTAGCACTCTATATGTAATGTAGACAGCAGTAGGCAGTTTGTTACATTTTAAAATATTTTTTAACTGTTTAAACTAAAGCCAGAGCATAGTAGCACTCCTTACAAATTAAAGACTTTAGCAATTAGAAATGTTCTTTACTTTTAGAGAGATTTCCGACTCTCTCTCCAACTTTTTTCTTATCTGTTCATTTTCGTCCTGTTTAGATGTCTCAGGAGTAATCCGGTTAGCTAAGCCGACTGCTTAGTTATTCGTAGGGGGACCGCAATTTCGATCGGACTTCTGGAGGTGCCTTCTCTGTAGGCCAACCTCCTGGAGATGGCAGATGTCTTTACAGTTCCTCTCGTGGCAAAAATAGCAGGTTACACGTGGAATATCGCGGCCTGCAGAGAGAGAGAGAGAGAGAAGGAAAATACAAGCCCCAGATAAAATCAAGCACAAGACAATGAGGAAAAAAGTCACCGGCTGGTCTCAAAGCTTGCAGCCGATTTCAGGGACTCCATGCGCCGTTCCGGTGAGTGTATCTAGCTATCTAAGGCGGGAATCTTTTTAAAAACTGCCATAAAGGTGTTTTTTGCTTCTCTGTGGTTAGCGACCGAGTGTTTGACTCCATCCACATAGAATATCAGTATATTTGTATATTTCATTTGAAATTTTAGTGTTCTGTCAATTAAGAACTTACAGTAAGGTGAGAGAAGTTGTCTGGCTTGTCTAATTTGAAGGGGCAGATCTTGAGCAAGTGATATTTTGTTATTATTCCATGTTATGAACCCACCACTTTTTTTTGCAGATAATAACACTGTATTAACATCCTGGAAGTTTAGGAGTTTGGCATATACAGGTCTAGGTTTGCTTGATGCTTGAGATTCTCTCAGAGCTCTGTGTGCCCTCTCTATTATTATTTGGTGGGCCATTTTTGGGTCTTTGAGTAGTGTAGCAAATATTTGGATAATAGATAGGATTGGATCATTGTGAAGTATAGTTTCCGGCATGCCTCTGATGATTATTGTTATTCATTCTGGATCTTGCTTCTAGATCAGTAATTTTTGCTTGCATGTTTTGTATGTCTACTTCATGTGCCTCAGCTTTTTTGGTGATTAAGACTATTTTTTCTTCATTCTCTGTGATTTTGGCTTCTGACTTGTCCATTCTTTCTATTATTTGGTTGAAGGAATTTCCAAATGTTTGTAGTTGGGTGGAGAGTTCTTTTATTGCACTGATTTCCAGTGTTCTTTTATTGCCTCTTGAATAGGCAGTAAATCTGCTTTAATATCATCTAGGTTTGCAGGTTGATCTGTTCTATTTTTATTTCCTGATTTGTTAGTATCGTGTTGCTTCGTTATTTTTTGTATTTTAGAGTTTAAATCTTTCTCAGGTGATAATAATTCTGAGAGTTTAGTTTTTGTTGTTGTAATGTCCATGTTTTTGTCCTCTTTTGACATTTTGTGTAGTTGAAGCGTCCTGGTTTGTGAATATAGTTCAGGATGAAGAGGTTCCTGAGCACACGGCTTCTTTTGCTTATCTCCCTCCTTTGTTTCAGATAATCTATTACAATCCTAGTAGTTTGGCTGTTGTTTTGGGTTTTATTTTCCTTTCAATAGTTCTTAAGTGTTGTTTGGAGTTGTTAGATCAAAGTATTATGTTGAGATAATTCCTGATTTGTCCTCTGGATTGATTTTATTCCATAGAGATTGAAGAGCTGTAGGTTAGCAGTGTTTACAGAACAGCGGCCATCTTTGAATCGGCCCCTTTCAAGATTTTGAATCCGATGTTCAGGTCCTCCCCTTATCCCTGATACCTCTGATCTTATTTGCTGCCACAGATATATGACAGATCTGTTGGTGCTTGGGAGATGAGTTTGAGTAATCTTTGATAAAACTTTATATTTTCTTGTTCTATTTTTTGTCTACTATACATCTTTTTAATACTTCTGTTGAAATTGTCCTCTTCTATATCTTATCCTCCCCTGACCCTTTTTCTCTGCGTTGTGCAGGGCCCCCTGTGGCAGAGGGGGAAACTCTTATAAAGGGTGCTGCCCTAGGGGCCAAGGTGGTCCACAGAATCAAAGCTTCAGAGATACCTTCTGAGAAGCCTTTTCATCACTCCTGAGCACTTGCCCGATTGCTGCATTCCGAAGACAGTCGGGGGAGGGGGTGCCTATCCTAACATCCAGTAACCAGGATGTCCATCACCCAAGACAAACATGTGCAGAGGATAATAACCAGAAGGTACCATTCCTTTTCATACCATTCCTTCAGCCCCACAAAGACTTCATGGTGTTTCATCTTCTCAAAGGGAAGTGGCAGCTTTAGAAGTAAAGTCTTCTAATCAATTAAGTCATTCAAGAGGTCTTACCAGACCAAAGAGGATCTGGAATTTACTCAAGATTCTGTTCAGTGCCAGAGAAAAACAGGGACCTCAGACCAATTTTGAATCTAAGTCATTTAAAGAGTTTTGTAAAAAAAACGAAATTCCAGATGGCCATGGTTCAGTCTATTCTCCCTTTTCTGAGAGAGAACAACTGGATGTGCTCAATAGAACTCCAGGATGCATACTAGAACATAAAGATGGACAGATGCTTCAGGAAGTATCTTTGCTTCCAGCTGGGAGCTAGTCATTTTCAGGTCAGAACTCTGCTTTAGGTCTCACCATCTCCCCCGATGTTTATCAAGTGTGTGGCAGTAGTTGTGGCTTGTCTCAGACTGAGGGTTTTGAGTGTTCCCTTGGTTAAATGGTTGGCTCATTACTTCCACTACCTGGGATATACTCATCCAGGCCAAGGACTCCTTGCTCCACCTCTGTTCAAACCAGGACATTATGGTTAATCTGGCAAAGTCCAAATTTTGCCCAACTCAATCCTTAGAAATCATAGGAGCACATTTAGACACAAGACTTCAAATTTCTAGACTTCTGCAGACAAGAATTGCGACCATTTCCCATGAAGCTTTGAGTCCTGTCCTTTCAGAAGCCACTAGCAAGAGCAATTCTCCATCTTTAGGGTCCATGGCAGTGTAAATTACCCTGATTCGTCTAGCCAGGTATTACATACGAGTTCCACAGTGGATACTTGCAGTCCAGTGGTCAATAAGACCGTAACCCATGTCCTTTCAAGTACTATTAATGGAGATCTGTAGATCACATCTCCAGTGGTGGTTGGAGTCACCACATTCCTCACATGTATGTCCTTTCAGCCTTCCTCCCTATCCAAGCCACAGTGACCATGGATGCTTCTCCATGGGGGAGCATATTACCTAGAAAAGAGAGTCCAAGGCACATGGTCACAGAGGCCAGACCTCACATCATTGTATAGGAGGTGTGAGCAGTTAATCACTAATTTTGCAGGCCTTTCAAGAAATGCAACATAAGTGTGATATCCATTCAGACAGACAACATGGGCAGGTGTCTGGTACATCAACAAACAGGGAGAAACCATATCTTACTAGTTATGTCAAGAGGCCATGAGTGTGGCTATGGGCAATAAATTGTCACCACTTTTTAGTAGCAACACCTATACTGGACAAGTCCAGTGTGCTACAGACAAGTTGAGCAGCTCTATCCTTCTTCACGAGTGGTCCCTCAGTCCAGCAGTTACAGAGCAGATATTCAGCTGTCGGGGCTGACCTTGCTGTGATCTCTTTTCATCTCCCCCTCAGATCAAAATGCAGCAAGTTTTTTGCTCTGATCTGAAGTCACAGAGGGATGATGTGCCCCAAAAATTGGTCCCCAAGATTCCTTTATGCTGTCTCTGCATTCCTCTGATTCCAAAGTTTTACAGAAGACACTGGTGAGGAAGATCAGTCATCTTTGTAGCCCCTTACTGGCCTCGATAGGTATGGTTTCCTTTCCTCTGGCCTCATCTGTTACACCCTCCTTGGGTGTTAGGCTCTGTTCCAGATCTGTTATCTCACCCATTGGGGTTGCCTCACCCATACATTTCATTGCCTCAAATTGACAGCATGGTTTCTCCAATTCCAATGATGGCTAGACAGTCCAGTTTTTCATCCTGAGTTGTTCATATTCTAACGTCTACCCAAAAACCTTCTAAATATAAGATTTACAGAAGTAAATAGAAAAGATTCGCCACTGGGCTGTTGAGAACAATCTTGATCCTTTTTCAACCCCCATCCCAGTGATCTTGGAATTCTTGGCAGACCTTTTTCAGAATGGAACCAGCTATTCCACTATTAAAGTACAATTAGGAGCCATAGCATCTTTTCACATTGAACAGAATCAAATGCCCATTGCATCCTTAAGACTATCTGAAGCCTTTCTTAAAGGAAGTTTTCTGTTACACACTACACATAGAGACTCAATTCCTACTTGGAATATTACTACTTTACTGCAAGGCCTGACTAGTCCTCCTTTTGAACTGGCTGCCAAAACTGACGAAACTTTTTCTCAGTTGCTGTTACTTCTGTTAAGATTTCTGAGCTCCATTCCTTGTCTAAAAAAAAAAAAAAAAACCTGTGCTTGTTTTTTTTTTCCTTTCACAATGACAGAATGAGTCTGTGAACCAATCCTTCTCTTCAAAAAGTGGCTTCTGAATCCTCTGTCAACCAATCTATAAATTAGTTTTTTACTAAAAAATTTCAAACGGGTAAATACACATTACACTTAGATGTTCTCTGCCCTTTAAGATTCTATTTACACTGGACCAGAGCTTTCAGAAAAACTGATCAGTTGTTTCTCTCTTACTCCCCTGTTGAAATGAGAAAAGGATTATCCAAGGTTACACTCTTCCATTGGTTGCCTGAGTGCATTTCTTGTGTTACATAAGGTTTGCCCCTGCCTGTTCCCCTAAAAGCCTGCTCAACTAGATCAGTTGCTTCTTTTCCGGAGTGCCCCTTGATGACATCTGTGCAGCAAAGGTCCCATACCTTCATTTCCCATTATAAATGGGACATACAGTCCAGCATCTTTTGGTTCAGCTGTGTTCCAGAATATCCTTCCATAAGACCAGATACAGTAGCTGGAGACTTTGTCCCATACGTTGAGGAACAGACTGAAAAGACATCATCACATACAAATGTTATGTACTCACCATAATGATCGATCTGTTGTCTTTTTCCATCCTTCAACTCGCCACCCACCTTTCCCCTTCCATATGCTTTTATAGCATTTTATCTTCTGGTTCCTGGGTTTCTCTGGCTGACTTAGCCTTGGCTCCTAGAAGTTACTCATCAAGACATGTTTTGTCAGCTTTTTTTTTTTTGTTTACCTGTAACTTAAACTCTGTATCTTTGCCTTTTTCCTAGGGGCAAACTTGATTTGAGGTATTTCATTTAACACCAGGGTTTCTGGGTAGGAAGAGAAGCCTGATAACTGAATCCAAAAGCTTGAAAGTGGCTGAAGACTGATCCAACACTGATGTGAGACGATGGAAGCAGACTACAGAGATGTAGCATTATGGTAAGCATGCAACTTTCATTTTATTCTGTTGCAAAGTCACACTCTGTTTACGGCGAGTGTGTGCCTCCTGATACTTACAGCGAGTGTGCGCCTCCTGATACTTACAGCGAGTGTGAGCCTCCTGATACTTACAGCGAGTGTGTGCCTCCTGATACTTACAGCGAGTGTGCGCCTCCTGATACTTGCAGCGAGTGTGCGCCTCCTGATACTTGCAGCGAGTGTGCGCCTCCTGATACTTACAGCGAGTGTGCGCCTCCTGATACTTACAGCGAGTGTGCGCCTCCTGATACTTACAGCGAGTGTGCGCCTCCTGATACTTACAGCGAGTGTGCCTCCTGATACTTACAGCGAGTGTGCCTCCTGATACTTACAGCGAGTGTGCCTCCTGATACTTACAGCGAGTGTGCGCCTCCTGATACTTACAGCGAGTGTGCGCCTCCTGATACTTAGAGTGTGTGCCTCCTGATACTTAGAGTGTGTGCCTCCTGATACTTAGAGTGTGTGCCTCCTGATACTTACAGCGAGTGTGTGCCTCCTGATACTTACAGCGAGTGTGTGCCTCCTGATACTTACAGTGAGTGTGTGCCTCCTGATACTTAAAGTGAGTGTATGCCTCCTGATACTTACAGTGAGTATGTGCCTCCTGACACTTACAGCGAGTGTGTGCCTCCTGATACTTACAGTGAGTGTATGCCTCCTGATACTTACAGTGAGTGTGTGCCTCCTGATACTTACAGCGAGTGTGTGCCTCCTGATACTTACAGCGAGTGTGTGCCTCCTGATACTTACAGCGAGTGTGTGCCTCCTGATACTTACAGCGAGTGTGTGCCTCCTGATACTTACAGCGAGTGTATGCCTCCTGATACTTACAGTGAGTTTGTGCCTCCTGATACTTACAGCGAGTGTGTGCCTCCTGATACTTCTTTCAAAGCTATGGCAGCTGGTACTGTTTTGAAGAGGTTTGCAAGGCTGCATTCTCAAAACCTCCCAGATGATGGTAAAAATGAGATTTTAAATTCCCCTAAGGATAGAGACTTAGTTTTTGGCCCCTCTGCTGAAGAGGTGATCAAAAAGTGTGAAGAATGGGGTAAGATGATCCAGGGCAATCTCTATGATTTCTAAGCCCTCCTCTTAGAGTTGCCACCTTTTCAAATGGCCAAAGTAGGACATTTTCAGTACAAACATCAGATTTTACAGGCCGACACATACTCACGGTCAGTACAAAGGATAGAACTTAGCTTTTTTGCCTAAATAAAAGCTTATTCTTGTAGCATTTTAGTTGCTTATTCTGTTTCTTATAACATTTAGGTATTTTAGATACAGAATAACAGTTTTATGCAACTATTACATAAAATATAGGAAATAATTATGTCCTACAATCTCAGGACATTTGCCATTTGTAATATTTTTTGTCAGGACACAACTGCCCAAAGAGGGACTGTCCCTCGCAAAGTGGGACGGGTGGTAACCCTACCTCCTCTTCCAGTTTTTGTAAGGGATTCTTTAACTCCTCTTCCAGTTTTGGCAAAATGCAGAATAAACAGTTTCAACAAAATACAGGTAAACAGATGTTTAAGAAGAAATTGCAGGGTCATTGAAAAAAGAAGCACCGAACCTCCCAAAACCAAGGATAGTTTTAACAAGTCTAAATGAGTGTTAGAGAACTTGACCCCCTCCCACCTTGGTCCACTTTTTTTCTTCTAGAAAAGTCTGTCTCCATTTTTCTCTGGCAACAAATAGTTTCAGACCAGTGCATTCTGAAGATCATTCATCAAGGTTACAGATGGCTGTGGAGAACATTTTGCTTTTTTGGGGGTGGGGGGTGTCATTCCCCATCCTGCAAGCCATTCTCTCATGTTTCCACCGGTTCTTCATCAAATGCTGTCCCAAGGAGTGATAGAATAAGTATCCTTTCTGAGGTGGGGAAGGGATTTTATTCAAGGATGTACCTTATCCAAAGAAAGGAAGTGCTTAGAGGCCAGTACTTGATCTTTCTTTCCTAAACCTGTTTGTGATCGTGCCCAAATTCAAAATAATTTAGCCATCAGGGTGCTGGTGGAAACTGGGCTACTGTTGGACAAAGGAGAGGGCAGGCATGCCTGAAAGCAGAAAGAGAGAGGGAAGGTTAGGAGTGTAGGACTGAGGGTAGGAACTTTGAATGTTGGCAGTGTGACTGGTATAGGGAGAGAGCTAGCTGATATGATGGAGAGAAGAAGGTTGATATATTGTGTGTGCGTGAGACCAGATGGAAGGAGAGTAAGGCCAGGTGTATAGGAGGTGGGTTCAAATTGGTCTATCATGGTGTGAATGGGAGGAGAAATGGGGTAGGGGTTGTCCTGAAGGAACAGTATGCCAAGAGTGTTTTGGAGGTGAAAAGCATGTCTGATAGAGTGGTGTTTATGAAGCTGGAAATTGATGGCGCAATGATGAATGTTGTTAGTGCATATGTTCTGCAAGTTGGGTGTGTGGTGGACGAGAAAGAAAAATTTTGGAGTGAGTTGAATTGGTGGTGAATGTACCCAAGGGTGAGAGACTGGTGATTGGAGCGGATTTCAATGGGCATGTTGGTGAAGGGAACAGAGGGGATGAGGAAGTGATGGGCAGGTATGGTGTTATGGAGAGGAATGCAGAAGGTCAGATGGTAGTGGATTTTGCGAAAAGGATGTACATGATTGTGGTGAATACGTATTTTAAGAAGAGGGAGGAGCATAGGGTGACGTGCAAGAGTGGAGGAAGATGCAAACAGGTGGATTCTATCCTATGCAGGAGGGCCAGTCTGAAGGAGATTGGAGACTGTAAAGTAGTGACAGGGGAAAGTGTAGTTAGGCAGCATAGAGTGGTGGTCTGTAGGATAATATTGGTGATCAAGAAGAGGAGGACTAGTGTGAGAGCAGTTCCAAGGATCAAATGGTGGAAGAATAAAAAGGGTGATTGTGAGGTGGAGTTCAGGGAAGAGTTAAAACAGGCACTGGGAGGCAGTAAAGAGTTACCGAACAGCTGGGTAACTACAGCAGAGATGGTAAGGGAGACAGCTAGAAAGGTGCTTGGTGTGACATCTGGACAGAGGAAGGAGGACAAGGAGATGTGGTAGTGGAATGAGGAAGTACAGGTGAGTATACAGAGGAAGAGGCTGGTGAAGAAGAAGTGGGATTGTCAGAGAGATGAAGAAAGTAGACAGGAGTATAAGGAGGTGAGAACCATAGCAAAGAGAGAGGTGGTGAAGGCTAAGGATAAGGCATATGGAGAGTTGTATGAAAGGTTGGACAATAAAGAGAGAGAGAAAAGGACCTGTACCGATTGGCTAGACAGAGGGACCAAGCTGGGAAAGATGTGCAGCAGGTAAGGGTGATAAAGGATAGTGAGGGAAATGTGCTCACAAGCGAGGAGAGTGTGTTGAGCAGATGGAAAGAATACTTTGAGGGGCTGATGAATGAAGAGAATGAGAGGGAGAGAGAGAAGGTTGGATGATGTGGGGATAGTGAATCAGGAAGTGAAACAGATTAGCAAGGAGGAAGTAAGGACAGCTATGAAGAGGATGAAGAATGGAAAGGCTGTTGGTCCAGATGACATACCAGTGGAAGCATGGAGGTGCTTAGGAGAAATGACAGCTGAGTTTTTAACCAGATTGTTTAATGAAATCTTGGAAAATCAAAGGATGTCTGAGGAGTGGAGAAAGTGTTTTGGTACCTATTTTTAAGAATAAGGGTGATGTGCAGAGCTGTAGTAACTTCTTCTTCTGGCTTTTCCCGGTTAGGGATCACCACAGCGGATCATCTGTCCACTCATGATTGGCAGTGGAGTTTTATGGTGTCGAGTTGCCAGCCCGGCGCCCAACCTTCCACAGAAGGCACACACATACTCACACCTAGGGCCAATTTAGAGTGTCCAATCCACCTACTGCATGTCTTTGGGATGTGGGAGGAAACCGGAGCACCTGGAGGAAACCCACGCAACCACAGGGAGGACATGCAGACTCCGCACAGAAGGCACCCCAGATGAGAATCGAACCAGAGAACCTCTTGCTGTGAGGCAGCAACGCTAACCGCTGCCCCACCGTGGCTTCCCGCAGAGCTGTAGTAATTACAGAGGGATAAAACTGATCAGTCACAGCTTGAAGTTATGGGAAAGAGTAGTGGAAGCTAGGTTAAGGGAGGTGATGATTAGTGATCAGCAGTATGGTTTCATGCCGGGAAAGAGCACTACAGATGCGATGTTTGCTCTGAGTGTGTTGATGGAGAAATATAGAGAAGGTCAGAAGGAGTTGCATTGTGTCTTTGTGGACTTGGAGAAAGCATATGATAGGGTGCTTAGAGAGGAGTTGTGGTATTATATGAGAAAGTCAGGAGTGGCAGAGAAGTATGTAAGAGTGGTACAGGATATGTACGAGGTTAGTGTGACAGTGGTGAAGTCTGCAGTGGGAGTGACAGATCCATTTAAGGTGGAGGTGGGATTACATCAAGGATCAGCTCTGAGCCCTTTCTTATTTGCAATGGTGATGGACAGGTTGACAGATGAGATCAGACAGGAGTCCCCATGGACTATGATGTTTGTAGATGATATTGTGATCTGTAGTGAGAGTAGGGAACAGGTGGTGGAGACCCTGGAGAGATGGAGATGTGCTCTAGAGAGAAGAGGAATGAAGGTCAGCAGGACTAAGACAGAATATATGTGTGTGAATGAGAGGGAGGATAGAGGAATGGTGAGGATGCAGGGAGTCGAGTTGGCAAAGGTGGATGAGTTTAAGTACTTGGGATCAACAGTTCAGAGTAATGGTGAGTGTGGAAGAGAGCTAAATAAAAGAATACAGGCAAGGTGGAATGGGTGCAGAAGAGTGTCAGGAGTGATTTGTGACAGATGGGTAAGAGTGAAAGGGAAGGTCTACAAGAGAGTAGTGAGACCAGCTATGTTGTATGGGTTGGAGACGGTGGCATTGACAAAAAGCCAGGAGTCTGAGCTGGAAGTGTTAAAGATGTTAAGATTTGCACTGGGTGTGACAAGGATGGACAGGATTAGGAATGAGTACATTAGAGGGTCAGCTCAGGTTGGACGGTTTGGAGACGGTCAAAGAGGTGAGATTGCATTGGTTTGGACATGCTAAGGAGGGATGCAGGGTATATTGGGAAAAGGATGCTAAGGATGGAGCTGCCAGGTAAGAGGAAAAGAGGAAGGCCTAAGATAAGGTTTATGGATGTGGTGAGAGAGGACATGCAGGTGGTTGGTGTGACAGAGCCGTATGCAGAGGACAGGAAGAAATGAAAACAGATGATCCACTGTGGCGACCCCTAATGGGAACAGCCGAAAGAGAAGTGACTTCACAACCTGTTACCTCTTTCTTTTTCAAGTTTCCTGGTAATACTAGACTTAAAAGATGGTTATTGTCACATTCCCATCATTCATCCCAGAGTTCAGGCATATGTTCTTCGTGTTTCACTGATGCAGTCATTACATTTGTCAGTCGGCCTGATTAACAAAGTCTTGGGTTCTGCATTGGTTGCTGTCCCTTCTTCCATGACATCAGGGGTATAAAACATGCAGCCAACGCCATTACATCAGTCTTTCTTGCCGTGCGGTGCCCAAAGCAGAAGCAGTTCGCAAGTGCCGGTCGGCCAACTCCTGAAATTTTCATTTTTGAGTTTCAGAACCAAAGTCTTCAACTAAAGCTAAGTACCCCATTGGGGAAACTTTTTCTTGCTCCTTACCAATGTCAGTAAAAGTTAATAATTGTATTACTTGTGGAAAGCAAATACCTCATGTAGATTTTCATTTGTACTGTATTCCTTGCCTAGGCCCTGACCACGACATACCTTGCTGTCAGTTTTGTGCTTTATTTAATCAGCACATTATCCGTCATCGGTATATTTTTGCCTCTCAGTTTAATTATCCAGAAATGTCATTGGTTAGCCATCCGACTACCGGGATTTAAAAAAAAATGCAAAGATAAAGACAGAGACAGGCCGCCGAGGTCCAAAACTGCCGACGACGCTTCTAAGCCATTCGCCAGTTTGCCGGTACTCCGTGAGGTGCTTTCGCAGCCCCTGATACCCACTACTTCTGATTTGCAGGCCTCAACTGAGACCCATTCGGAGACCGGTATGCCACGAGATGCTTCAATTATGGAACCAGTGGATGTCTCTACCTTGGATGTGTCCGGAGCCACTGTGCAGGCACCGGCTTCTGAGGGTGTATTCAGGCCTATGGACTTGCCTATTAAACCAACTCCTCCTTCTTCATTTAGGCCTAAATCTCTAACCATGCATAAAAAAACGATGCCCAGGCTGCATGCTCAGGCCTCTATGCCTAAAAAAACAAATGATAAGAATGGCTGAAGATCTTATAACTCTAATCAGGGGAAGCCAACCTCCCCCTTCTGAGAGACCTAGGACTGAAGTTGTTTATGAATCTTCTGAACAGGATTCTGATTTTTCAGGTTCTAATGATGATCTGGATTTGCCCTTATCTACTTATGAGGATTCTGATGCAGAGGACTCTGTTCCCTCTGCTTCCCCTCCTGAGGATTTTTCTTTAGGTGAAACCTTACATACTCTAAGGGAGCATTTCCAGTGGGAAAGCCAGGAATTCTATGATTCAAAAAAGTGGCTTAGGGATTTCTTACTCCTGCCTCAGCATAGGCCTTTAGCTATTCCTCCTGTACTAGACATTGTCGATGATGCTTTTTCGGAATCTAGTTTGGCCCCTGATTCTTTGCCTCCTGCTCCCAGAAAACCTGACCGATATTACAGGGTTCCTGAGTCACACAAGTTCCTTTTTATAAATCCTATTGCGGATCCAGAGACTATTTCACAGGGACCCAAGGGCATTAAGGCTTCTACTGCTAAAAATCCTACCCCTTCTGATAGAGACTCCAGGGCACTGGACAGATGGGGTAAGAAGGTTTACACTTCTGCAACCTTGGCCATTAGGGCTTTAAACTGCTGGTTTCATATGTTAAAAGTATCAGCAACATGTTATTCGATTGCTTAAACAGAAAATTATGTTGATTCCTGACTGTGCTACAAATAAAAAAATTACAGGATTTAATGCTTTCTGCTGAGCAGGTTGGAAAACATACTTTGCAATGTGGATTTGATTCCTTAGAGACCTCTTGCGAGGCTGCTGTTACTGGGTCTGTGCTCAGAAGGCATGCTTGGCTTAAGGAGCAATCTTTGCCTGATCATGTTAATGCTAAATTGTTGGATGCTCCCTTAAATCAGGACCGCCTGTTTGGCAACAAAAAACTCCCCCCCATGGAAAACTATCTCAATGACTTGCTTTGAAAACTTCCAAGTACTTCCCAACTGAATGCTCCTTTAGGTGGAAAGATTGGTCTGCAGGCCAAAAAACAGGAACTCATTACCCAGGACAAATGGGTTTTAAATATAGTGTCCCAAGGATACAGATTTCAATTCCACACATTACCAACACTAAGCGGGTGGCCATATCTACCCCCAAATCAGTGGGCAGAGGCCCAATATCAAGTACTCTCTCTCTTAAGCATGGGGGCTATTCAGTTGGTACCAGAAGAGGAAAAGGGACAAGGTTTCTATTCGAGACTTTTTCTGGTACCCAGAAAAGGCAATACATGGCATCCTATCCTGGACTTTTCTACTCTAAATACCTTTCTGGTGATTCCAAAATTCAAGATGCTGACTCTTCACCAGCTGCTTCCTATGCTAGGCAAAGATGCATGGTTGGCAACACTAGACTTAAAAGAAGCATACCTGCACATCCCTATCAGGGAGTCTGGCAGAAGATACCTACGCTTCAAAGCAGGCTGCATGCACTATCAGTTCTCTGCACTGCCCTCTGGCTTATCTACTGTGCCCAGGGTATTCACAAAGTGCCTAGCTCCAGTCATTGCATTTTGCAGGCAAAGAAATATTCAAATATACCCATACCTGGACGATTGTCTAATTCAGGCAGAAAGCCAGGACATTCTTTTGAATCACCTGGCCTTTGTTTAAAGGGTACTGACTTGTCTGGAGTACACCATAAATGAAAAGAAATCACACCTGGTACCCTGTCAACAAATTATATTCCTGGGAGCAAGCTTGAATGCAACTTCCCAGATGGCTTTCCTCAATGCCAGAGAAACGGACCCAGTTATCTGCAAGGGAAATACTGCAGGCCTTGGGGTTCATGGCCTTCTGCATTCTTCTAATTCCATATGCAAGGCTGAATATGAGGAAACTGCAATGGTATCTCAAAAGCCTATGGTGTCAACATTCACACGATCTAGAAGCTATGATTCCTATCATACCTTGTCTATGCCTAGAGTTCCTTTGGTGGGCAGAGGCCTGCCACCAAAACAAGGGACTACCATTCACACTACCCTCTGTCATCCAAACCCTAACAGACGCATCAGGCTATGCATGGGGGGCTCACCTGGCAGGGAAGTGCATTCAGGGCAAATGGAACCCAAGTCAAATGCACCTACACATAAATAAAAAGGAAATGTTAACTGTACAGAATGCTCTGACAGCCATCAAGGACCACATTCTTCCAGGACAATTAATGGTAAAGACGGACAACACCACTGTCATGTGGTACATAAACAAGCAGGTGGGTACACACTCTTACCCCCTCTGCAGACTAGCCATGGCATTGTGGAACACAGCCTTGAGCTGCCAAGTTAATCTACAAGCTCATTTCCTGCCAGGAAAACTAAATGCACTGGCAGATGGACTAAGCAGAAACCTCATGGACCCACACGAGTGGAAACTGGAACCAAGGATTTTCAACATATTGACAAGCAAATGGGGGAGCCCAGATATAGACCTGTTTGCCTCTGCCCAGAACCATCAATTGGACAAATTTTGCACAAGGGCACAGTTTATGCTTTTCCTCCTCTGCCTCTGCTCTCCAAAGTACTACTAAAGATCAAACAGGACAAGCCAAGGGTGATTTTAATTGCACCAAACTGGCCACACCAACACTGGTACCCCCTCCTGCGCAGTGTGTCACACTTGGCCCCATGGCACCTGCCTCAGACTCCTTCCCTGTTGTCTCAGCAGGGGAACCAGATTCTGCACCCTCAGCTGCAAACCCTGAACCTAGCAGCCTGGCTAATTTACCTAATCTCTTCTTTTCCACTCCTCAGTAAATCCGTGATGGATATCATTTTAGAGACCAGGAGGTCTAGTACTAGAAAATCTTATGCTGCAAAATGGAAAAGATTTTGTACCTGGAACCAATCTCAAGGGATGAGCACAGCAGTGCCCAATTTACCTCCGATTCTACAATATTTGACTGAGATGTTTCATAAGGGCTTGTCCTTTTCCTCCATCAAAATTCATGGCTCAGCCATTTCAGCTCATTATAGCACAGAGCCTTCCCTCTTCTCTCACCCACTGCTCAAACAGTTCCTCAGAGGGGCCAAAAATTTAAGGCCACTGAAGAGAGCTCCAACTCCAGCATGGGACCTTAACTTTGTCTTGGAGAAACTCACTCTTCCTCCTTTCGAGCCAGCTGCTGCTGCAGATTTAAAATTCCTTTCCTGGAAAACAGCTTTCCTTTTAGCAATCACTTCTGCAAGAAGGGTATCTGAGTTACAGGCCCTTATGGCAGTGGAGCCTTTCATCATCTTTCATGCAGACAGGGTGTTTTTCAGAACCAGTCCCTTCTTCATGCCCAAGGTGGTATTCAGTGTGGCACTTAATCAGTCCATTAATTTGCCTACCTTCTTTTCTAAACCACAGAACAAAGGAGAACGGATACTGCACTCTTTAGATGTGCACAGACAACTTAGATTCTACTTGGACAGGACTAAACCTCAAAGGAAATCCGAACAACTGTTGGTGGCATTTTCTGCAGGGACAGAGGGGAAAGCAATTTCTAAGCAAACCATTTCAAAATGGATAGGCAACTGCATTGATTTATGCTATAAGTACCATGGAAAACCTACCCCACAGGGCATCAGACCCTATTTAACCAGGGCTGCATCTACCTCTACAGCCTTTCTCAGGGGCGACCCTACAAGGGACATCCTAGAAGCTGCTACCTGGAGTTCTGTACATACTTTCACCAAGCATTATCATTTGCCAATTTTCTCTAAATCCAGAGCTGGTTTTGCCACTGCAGTCTTGCAGAGCCTTATAGCTGGTCCTAATTCTATTTAAATTCCTCCTCCCAGCCTTAGCTTTGGGAATCTACCCAAATGTAATGATTGCAACAGTGAAACACGAAGAACATAGTACAGTTGTGTACACTTACCATAAATGTAGATGTTCGAGTGTATTCACTGTTGCAGTCCTGGTTACCCTCCCCCAAGCCCCCTTTCTTATTTTGGCTATACCTCTACTCTCATTTACTATGCTCAAAAAGCTTTTTGGTGTATTTGCTTTTTTGTTGGAGGTATATCCTTGTATTATAGATTTAACTGCTTCCCATTAGGGGGGCACCTGACATCTGGGGCAAGAAAATCTGATGTAATGCCGTCAGTTGCATGTTTTATACCCCTGACGACCTGACGTCATGGAAGAAGAGACAGCAACCGATGCAGGACCCGAGACTTTGTTAATCAGGCCGACTGAGGGCTACTGCAAGCAGATAACCCAAATGTGTAATGACTGCAACAGTGAATACACTCGAACATCTACATTTATGGTAAGTGTACAGAACTGTACTTTCTTAATGTTTTGGTGTCTGAATCACATTATCAGTTCTCTGTTCTTTGGGCTGTCCTCTGCACCAAGTGTTCACAAAATGTCTAGCTCCAATTATAACTCATTGCAGACTGCAAGGCATCCACATTTTTTCTGTATTTAGACTACCTGCTTACCTTTACAGTCTTTTTCAAAATGTCAGGAATCTGACTCTTGGGTGAGAGGTCTCTTGCACATGCTGGGATTCCAAGAGAACATTCAAAAGTCCAGAACCTGCTGAGTACAGGTTTTACCGTTGTTCCATCTACAAGATCTAAGCTTGAGGACTTGGTGATAGACTTCAAAATGTTTTTAAGAAAACTTAATTTTAAAGTACTTTTTAAGGACAGAGAAATGTCTGGAACCTGTTCTGTATTTACTAGAAAGAGTATACTCAACCCCCCCCCCTTGTTGCACCATTATTGTTATTTGAGAAAATGTGTGAATTTGAGTTCAGGTTATTGCAGGAAAAAAAACCTTCCCAGATCCACAATTTGTCTCTGAAAGTGAATTATTAAGGAAATTGTGTAAAGGCAGGAGCCTTAGGGTAATGAAACCTGACAAGGGTGGGGGGTTGTGATTATAAATTATGTTGATTATTTAAACAAAATGCATGTTTTTTGTATGAAGATGAATTTTATGAAGAAACTTCTCTGAATATGGTTCACATTTCCTATGAAAAAATTGAATGGGTGCTTCAGGATATGTTTCATCAGGGCCAAATAACATTAGAAGTTTCTAGAGGTTGAATATCCAGTTGTACCCTCCATTTTTGGTCTTCCTAAAATGCATAAAAATATGAGGGACCTGCCAATGAGACCAATTGTGAATGCTGCTAATTCGAAAACCCACCCTTTAGCAAAATACGTTGACATGAAATTGAAAAATGTGTTGGAAGAGTATGTTCATATCTGTAAAGACTTGTGGGACTTTCTAAAAAAGTTAAGAAAGATTAAATATAGTGATGATTTTATTTTTTGTACTATAGATGTGATGAATCTATTCAATGTTATACCTCATAGGTTGGTACTAGGCTATCGGCCCTAGGGCCTATATAAGCCTAGCCAAACAATTCCCTGGATATTTCTTCCCACAATATTTACTTCCCTGGACCCCTGTCTAGCAGGGTGACTGATGTGATCCCCTGGGTGAATTTCCTATCTTCCATCCAATCGTCAAGGTTCCTTTGGAAGAGGGTCAAGGAGGTGCTCTGCTTGACATGTATATGGGCAGTCTATTCCAGAGTCTGGGGAGTCTCTGGGTCAGGAACCTATCCCTCCAGCATGTTTTGCTCATTGTGATGACAAGGTTTTGATCCCTGGAGTGTGTGGCTCTGAAAGATTGGGATTTCTTTAAGTGAAGCATGTCTAACAGCTCAGGGTTTCACATGGCCTTGTATGTTAAGCAGAGATCGCTTCTGAATAGACGATATGCCACAGAATATAGCTAGAGTTTTTTTAGAAGGTCAGCACAAGGCATCTGCTTTAGGCCTGTGATTTTTTTAGTGAGGTATTTCTGCATCCTTTCCAGCTGTTGCAGATGTCTCGTGGAGTACATACCAAATGGGGCGTTGTACTCTATTATGGATCTAATGAGGGATGAGTACAGTGGGGCAATGACTTTCTTTTTTCTGGATGAAAAGCCCTTAGTGATGAGGTGTGCCACATTAGAAGGATTTCCTGATTGTTGAGGTGATGTGGTTATCGAAGGTGAGACCACTGTCCACCTGTGTCCCTACATCTGTCATCACACTTTCGGTGATTAGTGTACTGCCACCTATGTGGTAATTCATGGGTGCATGGTTTATCCCAAAGGGGATAACTATAAATTTCTTGGCATTAAGCTTGAGCCTATGGCTCTGGCACCAAGCATCTGTTTCTATAAGGCCTTTTTGTAGAATATCCACATCATTTGGGGATTCAATCATGGCTCCCAGTTAGCAGTCATCTGCGAACTTTGTTAGCCAGAGTCCCTTAATGTTAGCCTGTACTTCAGAAAAGTAGATGCCAAACAAGAGCGGTCCCAGGACTGAACCCTGAGGTACTCCACTTGTCACTTGTCTGGAGCTGGATTTGGAGTCTGCTACTTTTACAGTCTGGGCTCTGTCAGTAAACCAGTTGGCAATCCATCGAGTGATGTAGGGATTTATGCCCAGCTTAGTAAGTTTATCTATGATTCCAGAGTGGGGGATGGTGTCGAAGACCTTGGTGAGGTCCTGATAGGCTGTGTGGACCGCCTTACCCTCGTCCACAGCTCTGGAGACTGATTTGAAGAAGTCAGTCAGGTTCAGGAGACAAGATCGGCCCTTCACGAACCCAAATTGGGTGGGGGTTCAGTGTTTGAAGGTGGCCAATGTCTTTGCTTATAAGTTCCATAATAATGTGTTCCATGCCCTTGCAGATCAGGCTTGTCAGACTGATGGGACAGTAGTTCCTGGGATCCAAGGTGGATCCCCCCTTGTGGAGTGGGATAGCTGTGTGCCACTCAGTGGGCATGAAGCCTGAGGTGAGGCTATGATTAAACATGACACTTAGGTGAGGTGCCATTCACTTTGTAGTTCATGTAGTACACAGCCCGGGATGTCATCTGGTCCCAAGGATGCTGTATTCTTAGCTTTGGAGAGTGTGGTTTCTACTGGTGTGGCCATGATTATTTGAATTTGGCAATCTTGCAATCTTTTGGTATTGAGATGGGCCCTTTAGGGGGTGAGAGGGGGTTGAAGTTGGCACTAAATCGATCTGCCAGGATATTGGCAATATCCTTGGGATCAGTATATTTAATGCCATTCTGCTGTAGCTCAGAGCAGATGTGAGCATTGCCGTTTAGATTCCTGACATAACTATAGAATGCCTTGTGGTTGTCTTTGGAATCTTTGGCAATTTTATTTTCATAACTAGCTTTGGAGGATTTTATGAGGGATCTCAGCTTCTTACTGAGGCTGGTGAGGGAGTTTTTTGCATCCTGGGATTTTCCTCTTTTCTGCAACAGTTTCTTTCTTCTGTTGTATAGTTTGTTTATGGCAGGGGACCACCAGATTGGCTTCCTTGTTTTGGAGGAGAGCATCTTGGTTCTATTTGGGATGGCACGATTCATGCACGAGTGGATGTGCTCATACAGTGCCTTAGTGTAGGATTCAGCGGTCGAACTTTCAGGTCCCGTCTGCATGGGTGCCATGAAGTTTGTCATTTCTGACTTAAGTAGCATGAAGTTGGCTTTTGGAGAAGTTTTTTTACAGAGGTTTCCTTACTGGGGGGGGGGGATGTGGATGTCAAGGGTGATTTGCTTATGGTCAGACCTGACCAATGAGGGGGTGACCACTGGTGTGGAGCATCTATCTCTCATGTTGGTAATGACCAGGTCTAGGATATTGGAGCCCCTAGTGGGGGACAATGGATTAGTTGATCCAGGGAATTGGAACTTATGAATTCCAAGAACCGTTGGGAAAAGATGTTGGCACCCAAGAAGTTTTCCCAGTTAATGGCAGGGTAGTTGAAATCACCCAGTATTAGGGTGTTTGGTTGTATCTTAATATTTTCCAGTATGTTTAGAAAGGTGTAGTGAGAATCTCGGGGCATAGTGGGGGATCTGTAGCAAAGTTACAATTTGGATTGCAGTCTTACCTAGTGTTAGTTGCACCTGGAGAATTTCAGATGCATTGTGTTGGGCAGCTAGCCTTTAGGTGTGAATATCCTTGGTGAATATGGACACTCCTCCACCTTTAGTGTTTCGGTCTTGGTTTGATTGCCGAAAAGTGTGGTAAGAGTTGTAGCCTGGTATTGCAGTGGTGCTCTCTGGAGTCTTGAACCAGTTCTCAGTTACTGCACAAATATCAATGTTCTCCATTTTTAGGAGTGCCTCAAGAGTGCATTTTGAGGTTTAGACTTCTAGCATTGAGTAGCATTACCTTCAGATTTTGCATGCTTGTATCTGTTACAGTGGTGGTTTTGTCCTTTGAACCTTGCCTAAAAAAGGCACTATAGGGTGGCAAGAGCTTTAGCCAGTAACCTGAATCCCAGGGGTCACAGGTGTAGACCATCTCTGGCAAAGCATCGGGGTTTGTCAATCATGTCATCCCAGGCAGGCAGATACTGGATCCCCTTTGAATGACACCAGAAGTTGGGCCAATTGTTGGTCAATCATTTTGTGATTCTGCTGTGGTATCATTCCGCGCGAAGGCAGGATGCTACTCAGGGCTATGGTCATACCTGCTTGGGCCACATGATCTGAGAGAGCTCTTCCATGTCTCTTTCATGTAGTCCAGGGAGGTATGTCTCAAGTCATTCACGCCAACATGGACAATGACAGAGTCGTATTTGTACTTGTTGTGGAGTGACTTGAGTGCATGCATTATGTGGCAGATCCTGGCACCTTACAGGCAGCTGACTGTAATTTTCTCCTTGCTCAGCCTGGTGAGTGGGATATCAGTGTGACTGACTTTAGAGTCACCTATGACTAAAGTGTTCGGTGCGTTGTGTTGCCTTAGGGGCTATTGTTGGGAGGCACACTGGTGTTGAGAGCTATGTGTCACTTTGGTTGTGACTGGCGTTTGCGTTTCAGCTTAGGAGGTCCTTGTTGCTTGGGCAGGTTAATGTTAAGGGCCTCTGCATATGTGGGTTTAATGTTGCTATGTGTGGGTTTTGAAGGGCTATGTGTTGCTTGAGATGTAGTGCAGGTGTTAACCTTCTCCTCTTGACTGTCTAGCACAATCTTGGCTGGAGAGAGCTTTGTTTCCAGTTTGGCTATGTAAGTGCATCTCTCACAGGTTGTAGTGTTGGGTGGTAGAAGAAGAGGGTTGTCTGTGTACATGAGGCAGTTGCTGCATTGCCCCAGTATGCCCAGATTCACCAGGTGGACAGGAGAAATCACCGGAAGCTGACCCTTGGACATGCCTGTTTAGGTGCTTTTTTTGTAAAGTACAAGAGCTGTTTTCCCTTACCTTTGCAAGGTACCTTGCAATTATAGGCTTAGTGCCTACGATTATTTTCTCCTTATTGACAAGGAGAGTTGAGTGCTTTTATCAGTTTAAGGCTTCCTAGTGATTTCCAGCAGGTTCTAGAGCAAGTGCTAGTCACAGGCATTCAGATTTTATTGCTATGATACTGGTCTTGAATGATTTCATGAATTTTTGACCAAGTCCCAGCTTGGACACTTATTTGGAATTAGTTTTGAAAAACAATTTTGTGTTTATTGATGGACAATATTTTTTGCAGAAGGAGGGTAGCTATGGGGGCAGCTTGTGCCCCCATATTTGCATATATAATCCTGGTGCAGTAGGAAGAGAAATGTATTTTTAGTCAGATTGACTTACCCCCATGGGAAGTTTATTTGCCGTTCCTGGGTGATACATTTATTGTACGAAAAAAATCTGACTGTGAACTGCAAACTTTTATCGATTATTTGAATCAAACTACAACTTTTTTGAGTTTTACTTCCCAATGGAGTCACAGTAATATTGCCTGTTTGGATGTAGGGGTGTCAAAAGATAGGTTAAATGAGAGGCTTGTTAGTAATATTTGCCGAAAGCCCACCTTTTCCAACAGTCTCTTACATTATAGGTTCATAGGTTGGTACTAGGCTATCGGCTCTAGGGCCTATACCACCCTAGCCATTTCTTGCCACAGTATTTACTTCCCTGTACCCCTATCTAGCAGGGCGACTGATGTGATCCTCGGGGTGAATTTCCTATCTCCCATCCAGTCATCAAGGTTTCTTTTGAAGACGGCCAAAGAAGCACTCTGCTTGACATATATAGGCAAGACTATTCCAGAGTCTGGGGAGTCTCCGGGTCAGGAACTTATCCTTCCAGCATGTTTTGTTCATTGTGATGACAAGGTTTAGATCCCTGGAGTGTGTGTCTCTGAAGGATTGGGATTTCATTAAGTGTAGCATGTCCAACAGCTCTGGGTTTGACATGGCCTTGTATGTTAAGCAGAGATCACCTCTGAGTAGACGATATGTGACAGAGTATAGGTGGAGGTTTTTTTAGATGGTCAGCATAGGGCATCTGCTTTAGACCTGTGATTTCTTTAGTGAGGTATTTCTGCAGCCTTTCCAGTTGTTGCAGATGTCTTGAGAGGTACACACCAAATGAGGCGTTGTATTCTATAATGTGTCTAATGAAGGATGCGTACAGTGGGACAATGACCTTTTTTCTGGATGAAAAGCCCTTAGTGATGAGGTGTGCCACATAGAAGGAGTTCCTGACTGTTGTGGTGATGTGGTTATCGAAGGTGAGACCACTGTCCACCTGTGTCCCTAAGTCTCTTATCACACTTTCGCTGTTTAGTGTACTACCACCTATGTGGTAATTCACGGATACATGTTTTTTTCCAAAGGGAATAATTATACATTTCTTGGCATTGAGCTTGAGCCCATGGCTCTGGCAGCAAGCATCTGTTTCTGTGAGGCTCTTTTGTAGAATACCCACAAAATCTGGGGATTCAATAAGGGCTCCCAGTTTGCAGTCATCTATGAACTTTGTTAGCCAGAGTTCCTTAGTGTTGGCCTGTACTTCAGAGAAGTAGATGCCAAACAAGCTGTCCCAGGACTGAACCCTGAGCTACTCCACTTGTCTGGTGCTGCATTTGGAGTCAGCTACTTTTACTGTATGGGTTCTGTGAGTAAGCCAGTCATGACGAGAATAAACGCTTTCAGCCAGCTCAAGTGGGCTTCATCAGATTCACCGGCGCTTATTCTCATTTCTTTTGTTACATTAAATGTGTGCTTCTAAGGGAGTCTTTATTGTCTAGGAAACGTATTGATATGATATGTTAACCTCTAGAGGCTACTCTCTGAACATGATACAGGGCATTTACATGGAAGCTGAACAGAAAAGAAAGAATGGCCAAGATGCCCCTTTACTTTCTAGTAATGCTGATGAGAGGGTGGGTTTTACATCTATGGTAAAAACGAATCAGAAAGAATTTTCTCACACCTTTGTCACCACCTATACCACTGATTGTTCCCACATTTTTGACATTTTGAGAAAAAAAATGGAACATATTTTCGTGATTTGATGGTTATTTGGACTTACTAGGAACTTCACCCAGGATTGTTTATAAGAAAGGTAGATCCCTTAAGAATTTTTTGAATTAACTAAACATGAACAATTGCTTTGTACCAGCATGAAAAGTGGGACTTATAAATGTGGTTTGTATAGGCAATGTCAATATATTATGGTACAGGATGAAATTGTTAAAGTGCAAATTTGCACTAAATTCTTTTGCAATTGTAACACGGTGGAAATTTTATATTTGGCTCAATGCACTCAATGTCCTTGTTTCTATGTGGGTAAAACCGAAAGTTTAGAGAGAGGATATATGAGCACACCTTGGACATTAAGAAAGGGAATTCTAAAAGTGCTTTGGCAAAACATGTGCTCAGTAACCCAGGCCATTGATTTGGATTTATGGGCTTTGGACATTGTAGTGAAAAATGTGCCCTGTTTGTTGCATTTACCTGTTGAGGCTACACACTTAAGTGCTCTAGCCTGTGTTACATATTTATTGCATTTTCCTGCTGATTGTTGCAAAAAAAGAAAAAAAAAACAAAAAAAATTATCCTTGTTTCCCATCTTTCTTGACCTAGAGTAGTCCAAATACAGGCTTTGCTGTATTCTGGACATTTGGAAAGTTCCTGTGTTGCCCATTTCCTTTCTTGGATAAAGGGAGGCTTCTTTGTTCACCAGTGGCAGTAGGGAGCTTAGAGCAGCCTATCTATCCCTGGAGGAGTGTTCCCAGCACAAGAATCTGGTAGTCTATTGGCCGTTTTGGGCCAATTTCTAGCTCTTTCAAGTCCCCCCTGTATAGAACCCGCTTTAGCGCGGCTTTGCACGATTTTGCGCATAGCGCAGCATCGGGCAACACCACTTAATTGGGTTTAAACCATTCTCGGCTCCACAAAGTCTGCTCTTCACTTTTTCTCTTAGAACTGATCTAGTTCTCATAATAAACACCCTATTCCTACTCTAAAGCCTGGCA
>NC_056745.1:1467392600-1467540100 GCF_019279795.1 Protopterus annectens | reverse complement strand
AATTTGTACAATCTCACATACGTGTTGATCAGTTGCCTAGTTGAACATATGCACATGACTAGCTACCTGCTGATGTAAAACTCATTCGACCTGGTCATTACCACCCCTATACATACATACACACATATACATATATATATATATATATATATATATATATATATATATATATATATATATATATATATATATATATATATTGTAATATAACTGCAAAAATAGAAGATATATTACTTATACTTTGTGAACTTCTAAATATAAAAAATAAATAAATAAAATGAAAAGCGACTGCAACAACAGATAAACTTTTAAATATTTAAATAAATAAAAATACGTAGACTAAGAACAGATAATTAAGCTTTCATTCTTTATAGGTGTTAGAATTTCTTCAGAATGCAATACATTTGAATGACAGTATGTTAAAAACTAAGATAAATACCATGTGAGAGAACATTAGAATCTTATGAATGCTTATATATATTATCCAATGAGCTAGCAGTATACCATGTGAGAGAACATTAGAATCTTATTAATGCTTATACATATTAACCAATGAGCTAGCAGTATAACATGTGAGAGAACATTAGAATCTTATGAATGCTTGCATACATTAACCAATGAGCTACCAGTATACCATGTGAGAGAACATTAGAATCTTATGAATGCCTTATATACATTAACCAATGAGCTAGCAGTATACCATGTGAGAGAACATTAGAATCTTATGAATGCTTATATACATTAACCAATGAACTACCAGTATACCATGTGAGAGAACATTAGAATCTTATATACATTAACCAATCAGCTACCAGTATACATTCAAACTGAACAAAAGAACACTTGTAAAACTGAATATATGCAAATGAATCAGTTAAACCATCTCAGAGCACATTTTATGTTTATATTTTCATTTAAACCAGGGGAAGCTTCAGAGTTCAACAGTAGCTGCCACCTAAGTTCCCTTAGTTCCAAGTAAGTATCTATATTACCAAAGAAAACATCAACCCATTCCAACACCAAAAACTGAAACTTAACAAAATTAGCACATCATACTACCCCTTTAAATCTTCCTTTGTCAATGCACCTGTAGACGAATCTGCACTTTTCTGACCCAAGGTACGAGACACACTTGCACGTAGTGAGAAAGATGGAAAGACCTTGTCTGCTGTGGGCATACACTTTTCCAACCCCCAGAGGTCCTACTCCAGGAACCAGAAGGGAGGAAAGATGTGGTTCAAGAAATCCCAACTTTCCTTTTGTGACACTCTTTATGAACAATCCCCCCAGGGCAGAGGGGGCAACTCATATGGAAGATGCCCCTTTCGGGGCAGAGGGGCTCCTCGAAACTAGGGCGCTAGAGATTCTTTCTCTGGCAGACCCTACCAGCACTCCTGAGCAGTGGCCTAATTGCTTTCCTCTGGAAGCAGTCGGGGGTCATTTTTCTCTGCATCTACCAGCCTGGCATCTTATTACTACCGATGTTTGGATGCAGAGAATAATATTCAGAGGCTACCAAATACCATTTGATTTAACTCCCAGACCAGTCAAATAAATCCCTGATGTACCACCCAATCAGAGGAAATTAGCAGCCTTAGAAATAGAAAAGCTGCTAAGAAAAAGAGGCATCCAACCAGCCGCACCAGACTAGACACAATCCGGGTTTTACTCGAGGTTTTTTTAGTGCCAAAAAAGACAGGGGACTGGAGACCAATTCTGGAGCTCAGCCTATTGAACAAATTTATCAAACCTCAAAAATTCCAGATGGTCACAGTACAGTCCATTCTTCCCTTCTTAAGGAGGGACAATTGGATGTGTTCTATAGACCTCTCAGGTTGCGTAATACCACATAAAGATGGATCACCGCTCCTGGAGGTTTCTCTCCCTCCGGCTGGGAGCCAATCACTACCAGTTCAGGGCACTGCCATTTGGTCTCTCGACAGCTCCCTGAGTGTTCACCAAATGTATGGCAGTTGTGGTAGCTCATTTTCAATTACAAGGATTCCAGGTGTTCCCCTGTCTAGACAACTGGCCCCTTACCACTCTGACCAGGAATCTCCTAGTCCACAGCCTCTCTTACACTCAAGCTCTCGCTCTCCGCTTGGAGATTACAATCAACAAAGACAAATCTCAAATGTTCCCAACAAAGTCACTGGAATTTATTGGAGTGGTCTTTGACACAACATCCTGTCAAGCTTCTCTCCCCCCTTACAGGCTTTTGAAAATAAGACACCAAATCCAAGACTTTCTTCCTCAGACCTATGAACCAGCATATCTTGTACTGCAACTCTTGGGCTCCATGGCAGCTGCCATTATGTTAGTACCACTGGCGAGGCTGAACATGAGAATCCTGCAGTGGCTCCTTTTTGCACAATGGTCATTGTTAACTCACCCACTCAACCACATGATGCACCTTACAAACCGTTGCAAGGAAGAAATGCTACGGTGGATGAAGCCACAAATTAATCTTTGGTGTTGACGGTGACCACGGACGCTTCACTGTTTGGGTGGGGGGGGGGGCGGGCATTTCCAGGGAAAGACTGTCCAATGCACCTGGACCCTCATGGAGGCCAACTTGCACATAAATGTCCTGGAACTGAGGACAGTTCTCTTAGAGTTGCAAGCGTTCCATGCATCCTTACCCTTGGGGACCATAGCAATTCATTCAGACAACGTCAGTCATCTGGTATATCAACAAGCAAGGCAGAAGCAGATCTTACACCCTGTGTTGGGAAGCCATGAGGATTTGGCACTGGGCGATAGCTTCAAACCACTTTCTTATAGCAATGCACATTCCCGGGAGTTCCAACCTTATTGCGAACAATCTTAGCAGGGACATCCTGATGCCTCACGAGTGGTCCCTCAATCCTGTAACAGCAGATCGGGTCTTCCAACACTGGGGCAAGCCTTGCTGTGACCTGTTTGCTCCCCCTCTAAACTACAAATGTAGAAGCTATTTTGTCCTGATCCCCCCTCAGGGGGAACCATCGAGGGATGCTCTAATGCACGATTGGCCCCTGGGTCTTCTATATGCTTTTCCCCCATTTTCCTTCATCTCATAATTTCTCCAGAAAGCTCAGAGGTTGAAAAGCAAAGTGATCCTCATTGCCCCCTACTGGCCATGTCAAGTCTGGTTCCCATTTCTATGGTCCCATCTGATTCACAGCTCGTGGATCCTGGATCATTCCCAGGACCTATCTCATCCTCAGGGACTGATTCATCCGAACCTGCACAGTCTCAAGCTCACTGCTTGGTTCCTCCACTTCTAATGATTGCCAGGCTGCCTGACATCCCTTCTTCTGTTTGTGAGATTCTTCTGGCCTCACACAAACCTTCCACTAGAAAGGTTTATTCTAGTAAATGGACTAGGGTCTCTATTTGGGCCAAAGATCAGAACTTAGACCCTTTCTCTATGCCTATTCAAAAGATCCTACAATACCTGACTACTCTTTTACATGCAGGAGGCTCAGCATCGACGATCACTGTACATTTAGCAGCTATCATCAATTTTCATAATGGTCTTGATAATTTTTCAGTTATGTCACACCGCCTATGCAAGACATTTTTGAAGGGAGTATTACATGTTAAACCTCCGGTCAAGCCTCTCCTAGAACCCTGGGGCTTGACTCTGGTGCTTCAATCTCTCACAGGTTCTCCCTTCGACCCCTTTGATTCATGTGATTTAAAATTTTTATCATGGAAAAACTTACTTCTAGTAGCACTTACCTCAGCGAGAAGAGTATGTGGTGCAGCGGTTAACGTTGTTGCCTCACAGCAAGAGTTCTCCGGTTCGATTCTCGGCTGGGATGCCTTCTGTGTGGAGTTTGCATGTTCTCCCTGTGTTCACGTGGGTTTCCTCCGGGTACTCCGGTTTCCTCCCACATTCCAAAGACATGCATCTGGAGCATTTCTCCCCGGGCCTCCACTGAAAACAGGCTCTGTGGAACCTAGTCGAACATTCCCGGTCAACAAATGTTAATTAAATTAAATTAAATTAAATCTGAACTGCAGGCATTGAGTGTCAGTAGTCCTTACTTGATCTTCCACACGGATAGAGTGTCCCTTCATACTGACCCTTCTTTCTTGCCCAAGGTCATTTCTGGCTTTTCCATTAACCAATCTATTGACCTGCTAGTTTTCTTCCCAAGGCATTCTAATAGAGGGGAGTACCTTTTGCACACCCTTGATGTGCATTGGCAGTTTCATTGTTATTTGGACAGGACTAAATCTTTCAGGAATACAGATCAGTTGTTTGTGGCCTTCGCAGGACCCAGACTGGGTAAACCTGTTTCCAAAGTGACTTTATCCTCCTGGCCTAGAAACGTCATTAACTTTATCTACCAACAGAATAAGCTATCCTTACCTTCCAGAATAAAGGCTCATTCTACCAGATCTATGGCTACTTCTGCAGCTTTTCATTCCAGAGCCTCTATGGATGATATCTGCGCAGCAGCCACTTGGGCAAGGCCTCATACCTTTATCTCTCATTACAAATTGGATTTGGCCTCCAGGGGACAAGCATCTTTTGGTTCTATGGTGCTTAGGAATATCCTTCCTTAAGGCCACCCAGGACTCAATTAGCTGGGGACTCGGTCCTATCTGTAATGAATAAACAAAGATTAACAACATCAGATAAAGAAGTTATGTCTTACCATAACGTTCCATCTGTGTTGTAGATCTTTGTTCATTCATTACTTCCCACCCTCCTTCCCCCTGCCTGGACTCCTGGTGGACTTTAGGAACTCCTGGTTAGGGTATTTGCTCAGACAGAGCCTCCTACTATTTTTTCTATTACTACATATTTTTTCTAGAGTGGGCAAACTCGATCTGGAGTAACTAGGAGAGGGGCATTGTGGGTAGGTTCTTAGCTGAGAGTTTTTGGCTTGCGCGAGCTGGGAAACAGCCGTATCGGTTCCGAGGACAGATCTGTAGTCCTATCTGTAATGAATGAACAAAGATCTACAACACAGATGGAATGTTATGGTAAGACGTAACTTCTTTTTTTCCATTACCCATATCTAGGGATATGACACAAATTAGATTTTACAGTATAACTGGGATATATTGACAGAAACACAGCAGATTGGATCTTCTTTTGGTACCTCACCCTCATTTACTTTTAAAAGATCCAGGAACATAAGGGCTTGCTTTGAAAACAGGGATAACAATTTCTTTTAGAAACACCTAACTGATTCTACAGCTTCAGGACAGTTTTGTTCTCATAAAGGTATTGTATGCCCCTACATCTATTTATGCTCTGTTTATAAGTTCCCACACTGCAACTATACTGTTACTTTTCCTAGACAATTTAATTGTCACTCATCTTCTGTTGTATATGCTGGTATTTGTTCTACATGCAGCAGCTTTTATGTAGGGAAAACCTCTAGAAGACTCTCTGTCCAAAAGGGTCCATCCATTACTTATTGTCTAAAAATTAAAGTCTAGGTGAACCCTTCACTTTGTGTACATGAAGTCAAGACTGTCTAGAGAACACCTATTTTCTTTACTGTTCCCCCTCTGCTGAACTGTGTTGTTATATATTTAACTTTTTCCATTTTAAAAATAGCAAAGTGACTAAGGTCATCTACTGTTACTTGTACTCTGTCCTTGGTATTTAGATTAAATCACCTCAGTAAGATTTCATGCCATCTTGTTTTTTTTATCTGCCATCTGGCCTAGATGTTCAGACACTTACTGCCTGCTCACCTACTTCCTGCGCATTACTTACTGGATCCTAGTCCAGTTCTTATCCGGTTGAATTGTTAAGTTTAACTACGCTGCCTCTTGTTATTTATTTATTTACTTTTACATTATATTGGTTATTATTTTAGTTTCTGGTGGTCTCTTCAAATTACCTCAGACACAGCTTTATGTGTATGTTAGTGTTACCTTCACTGAATCATTTAAAGTTGTCATAATTGTATTCACATTTGTTTTGAACTTTTTGCTTCTTTTTTCATTTAATTCCATATTATGAATTTTACTCGGCTGAGGATGACATCAATAAATAAAAATATTGGCTTGCATGCCTACAGAGCAAATTTAAGCAGACTAAATAAATAACAATTACCAACGTAATAAATGAAGACCTACAGAAACTGCCTGCTTTGTGAACCATAGCACATTTGGTGTAAAAAGTTAGTAAATAAAAAATATTTATTCTGTATGAATGCAGTTTATTTGAATTTTTGTAATAGATTTTTCATATCTTATCTTCAGCTGGCTCAAGAAATATTAACAAATACCATTTTAAAGAATAAGGCGGCCTGGTCATTTTTGAGAAAGTTCTTTTATTTCTCCCTCAACTGTTTGTGTATATTACATATGTACTTTGCATATTTCTCAGTCAAATATCTCAGTGCCGATTTCAGATTGCCTCTCTTGACATTGCAGTATTCTTTTATACAATGATTATAATAAGATGGTTTTCTGAAGACCCTGGGAGTAATAATTTCTGCAAGTATTTTTGTGTTCTGTCTTAACACAAGGAACAGTCTACACCTTGTAACCCCTGAGCACTTATTTCTATACCTCTGTCATCTAAGCCCACCTAGGTCTTCATTCTTATCTTCTGGTCACTAGTGTTTAATATCTTCTCCTTAACTATGAATTCTTGCCTCCCCAAGTATTATTACCACCTTATCTATTCATTTTTACAGATGGCACATCTAGTACCTTAGCAGGCATTCAACAAGGCTGTACTGGAATATGTGTGCAGTGCTCATGGGAGCAGAATTTCCTGAGTCTCAGTGATACAGACTTTTTTTTTTTGCTTTGTTTGTTATTCTTTAGATTTGTGCTGTTGCTTACAAATGGATTTGCATTATTTTCCAGGTTTCTCTGCTGTGTCTTACTTGACATATTTATTTATTAATTATTATTTATTTATTCTCTAAATTACTTTCCCCTAAGTGCTATGTTTTTTGTATTATGACATTGACTTGTCACTGTCAGATATTTAATTACTTCTCCAGTCTTTATAAATTTTCATGTGTTTCATACCATCTTTGTAGTTTACCCTTCTACAGGTATTTGCATCAAATACACAAATGTAACTGTCCCCAGATTTGCATTCAAGTATCAGAAATATTGAAGAAATCCATTCCCAAAGATTAGTACTACTACAGCCCACTTATGTCTATCTTCCAAGACTCCTTAAAGGAGACATAATATGGATTCTACCAGGCAAATATACCTATCTACATTCATCTTATGACCTGTTCTTCATTTCAAACCTTCAGGCTCTTTACTTTCATGGCCAGCTGACAGAGAGTTAAATGATTTATCATACCTAAACAGAATATGCCCACTGATTACCTTTGTTGTCTTATACTATTAGTTGCAACAACAGACCAGACCGTGATGGACTGATATGGTTGGCTCCACCTACTCTGAAGAACTCTGCTGAAAGATCATTTTGCAAAATTATTGAAATATTTAAGCTACCTGAAGCACTGCTAAGATCGGGTCTCAAACAGACCAGACCGTGATGGACTGATATGGTTGGCTCCACCTACTCTGAAGAACTCTGCTGAAAGATCATTTTGCAAAATTATTGAAATATTTAAGCTACCTGAAGCACTGCTAAGATCGGGACTCATGACTAACAGCAGACAGAGCCAACCAGCAAAAAAAAGTGGCAAAAGGTAAAAGGTACAAAAATGTTTAAAGCTGTTAGAACTTCAGTCTGACGTACTTAGAAAGTGTGAGAGAACAAAATATCTAACTGCTTTTAAAGCTGTTAGTTCTCCAGAGGAGAACTTCAGCCTGGCTGGATTGCGCTTATCTGTGGCCTGGTTCAAAAGACAAGAGTAAATGTGACCTACATGAACAACTTAGTGTAGCAAGTCAACCAGGATGTTTCTGGAGGGTAGGAAGAAAAAAGAATACCTGAAGAAAACCCATGCAGACATGTGGAAAACATGAAAAGATGTCACACAGTGACCAGAAGTTAAAACTGAATCTCACACCTTGGTGCTGTGAAGCAGAGACAAGACCATTGAGTGACAGTGTCGCCCATTATTTTAGTAACTCATGTAGTTCCTACTGATGTGGGCTGAAAATTATATCAGTGGGCTAAGAATATTCCTAGAAGATCTGTACCAAGTATATATATATATATATATATATATATATATATATATATATATACTGATTTCTGTGATGGTAACCTGTAGAAGACATTTTGTCTAATATTTATGTCCTTTCGGCTTTTCCCGGATAGGGGTCGCCACAGTGGAACTCCGGTCCGCTAATGATTGGCAGTAGATTTTTACGTGCCGAGTTACCAGTTCTGATGCACAACCTGATATTAATGCTCATAATAATTTACATCACTTGTTTCTGTGCCATTATACACTTTCATAGGCAGTTACTTGGCATGAGATCAAGAAGGCCATTAAGGAGCCTAGGCCAGTTTACCTATTACCCCAGAGCACAGTCCAGTTAAATGACTTTCTCAGGCAGAGGGACTCAAACTCAGGATTATAGGAAGCAGCTTATAGCTTTGTTCATCTGTGTTGTCCGCTATGAGCCACCACTTTCTAATTCATCTCTGTTCATTTCTTTGATGAAAAATTACTTTCTTTAAATTCCTGCCTTAGACTCGCTTTTCTGTTTTCAGTTTCATTTCTCATTTTCAGTCCCACCTTTCCTATTTTGCATAATCACTCACATTAAGAAAACAGTTTCATCAGTCTGAACACACCTCAGTGGTTTTCTATAATCTGGACAAATGATAAATTATTCAGCCAGTTCTCATGTGACCTATGTAACACTCTGCTTCTTGGCTTTGCACTAACGACTTTCCCAGTTTAAATATGTCTATGTGTAAGTGTGCTGTACATACGCACATGTACTTTGATTCATGAATAGTCATTCCATGCAAAGAAAGAAACAGCTTTGGACTCCTCCCACAAATCAATGAGCTTAGAAAGCTAGTGATTTGTCACAGGACAATGGAAATCAGAAAGGCAAAGGTTCTGTTTATAGTTCATATACGATCTAAATATGTTTTGTTACTTGTACCAGAAACTAGTTTTGTGCAGCTAACAATGCGTAATCATTTTTTCTGCATATCCACTTTATTTTAAACTATTCCTATCCTGTAAAACTGAAAACAAAGGTAACATTGACATACAAACTTTTGCAATGCATTTTGTGTACTAGTAGCCTTAAGATTTTGACATTATGATCAGTCCTAACCAATGTTTATGTTTTATTTATTTATTTGTTAAGCTTGTAATTGACCAGGTCCTTCTCAGACCCTTTCCAGCCATGACCTGGGCCACAAGAGCAGGTGTAAATACATGTATATACACACACTGTAGTGTAGCCAATAAAGCAGTGTGTTTTGTAGAGATGAGAGGAACTTTAGTTCCTAAATAAAATCCACTGAGCACCGTGCTGCATACTAACATTACAGACCTTTTAGTCTTCAGCTTCACAGGTTAGATATAGTTTCAAATAGCCTGTATCTGTAGAAAGATCCATTACATACTGCTAATCGTGCATGTATTTTTTTGTTTTTTTTTCAGTATCTCATAATATCTCTACTAGCTATATAGTAGTTAATATGTACAACACGTCAATGACAAGTGATTCTCAGTTAAAATGTGCAGAACATTGAGAATGGTCAAACTGTGCATTAAACCCTAATTGGAGAATAAACATTCTCCAGCAGGGTGTTAATGTACAAGTAATGCCTGCTGAAAAACAATCTGCTACTTCACAGCTGCATATTAAGCTGCCATGAAACTCAGACAGCTAAGAAGCAAATGGACATTATTTTTTTTACGCTTGCTAAACCGAGTTTTGCTGTATAGCCAATATAAAATAAAAAGAAAAAAAGAAAATTGTGTGTGTGTGTGTGTGTGTGTGTGTGTGTGTGTACGTGTATGTGTGTGCATGCATGTGTGAGTGTGTGTGTGTGTGTGTGTGTGTGTGTGTGTGTGTGCATGTGTGTGTGTGTGTGTGTGTGTGTGTGTGTGTGCATGTGTGTGTGTGTGCATGTGTGTGTGTGTGTGTGTGTGTGTGTGTGTGTGCACGAGTGTGTGCGTGTATGCGTGTGTGCATGCATGTGTGAGTGTGTGTGTGTACATGTATGCGTGTGTGCATGCATGTGTGAGTGTGTGTGTGTGTGTGTGTGTGTGTGTGTGTGTGTACGTGTATGCGTGTGTGCATGCATGTGTGAGTGTGTGTGTGTGTGTGTGTGTGTGTGTGTGTGTGTGTGTGTGTACGAGTGTGTGTGTACGAGTGTGTGCGTGTATGCGTGTGTGCATGCATGTGTGAGTGTATGTGTGTGTGTGTATATATACGTGTGTGCAGATAAGAATACTGATTGTAACAGGCAATCCATAAGCATCGATTAGTTAAACATTAAGAGTTATGAAGCTCTTAATAATAGGCATTTTGGACTGATTTTAATCCACAGTGAAAGCAAAACTACAGACAGTAAAGGAGGTGGGGTGCCAAGATTTGCAATGCTTGCATTTCCTTTTTGTGGGTGCATGTGTTTCATTTATTTGTTCACAAGCAGTAATCAACCGGATAAATAAAGTAGCTGTATGTGTGTGTGTTTACAATTCATGCCTCTCAACTGTCCATATTTTTGCCTCATATTTTTCTTCTATTCTTGACAAAATGTGTGGCTTTCCTGCAAATCATCAAGAACCAAAATCACTAAATGACAGACAAACCGAAAATCCTTTATTCTAGTAACTTTGTAAGTTTAAATGAATAATATATAAAATCTGTCCCCATTTATAGGCCTTTGAATCACCCTTATTATTGTTTTTTTCCAGATTTCTTACATTACAAGGTTGACAGGTATGATTTGCATCAATGTGTGTGCACGCATATGTGTGTGTGTGTGTGTGTGTGTGTGTGTGTGTGTGTGTACAATTCATGCCTCTCAACTATCCAGATTTTTGCCTCATATTTTTCCTCTATTCCTCATAAAATTTATGGTTTTCTAGCAAATCATCAAGAATCAAAACTACTAAATAATGGCAAACTAACCCAAAATCTGTTATTCTAGCAATTCTAGCAATTTTCTAAGTTTAAAAGAACAATGTTCAAAATCTGTCCAAGTTTGATTCATTAGGTGAAGGAACTATTTTGCATCAAAATATATAAAAACATGTATAAAATATTTAAAAAACAAAATCAAATACAAAATAATTTTGCAAATTGCCCATTCACTAAGCCCAATAATGTCCTTCATAGTGTGTGCTATTGTGGAAATAACACCCTTCCAGCAGTGTAGAGGCCATTCCCTTGCTGCATTGATCCTCAGGACACCCCTGGGTGGGTGTTATTTCTGCAATAAAACACACTCTGTTGGACATTGTTGCTTGTATATTGCATTCTTCTTCTGTCCAGCAGAAGCCATTAGATGCTGCAAACAGCAGGTGACTGAAGTGATGTTCCCAGTATGTAAGTACTGAGTGGACAAAAGCCACAAATTGTGGCTGTAATTAAGTATAGAGAAATAAACTGTGATTTACTTTAATCTTGATGCAATAGTA
This sequence comes from Protopterus annectens, assembly GCF_019279795.1. Lineage (NCBI taxonomy): Eukaryota > Metazoa > Chordata > Ceratodontiformes > Protopteridae > Protopterus > Protopterus annectens. The sequence continues at coordinate 1,467,528,572 of NC_056745.1, read as the reverse complement.
ACTATATTGCTTAGGTTAGGAGCAGATTGACTAAAGCAATAGTGTTGATTTTTAACATAAGTGTGAAGACTTTCAACACACAGCACCCTCAGTTTTCATTCTACATTGTATATTGCAAATAATTAATATTTTTGGCTGACTAGATATACACTGGGTCAAAATCGACTCAAGACTCAAGTGTGTGCAGGGTCTTTGAGCATATTGCTCACCTTTCAGTAACATCACAATACTCTCATTGCAAACATTAGTTTTCTGTTAGATAGCAGTGTATGGCTTTGTTTATTGCACTCCACAAAGGATATATCTCTAGTGCAGAAAACTTTCACAGAAAAGCAACAAAAATATTAGCTATACTATTTCAAGATGTAATGGAAAAAGATTGGTTGATAACATAAAGAAGTGTTCTTGAAGTGAAAGACTATATGGATAGGTAAACAAAAATCTGATATTTAGAAGAAAACAGGAGATTAAAATTTATACCGAAATAAGAAAAAATATTATTTACCAGAAACAGTGGTAAAATCTTAATTTAATGTTCATATTAATTTGAAATATGAGATAAAATAAAATAAAAAAAAATAATCAAAGGAAAGCAGTTATTATTAACTTGGCAGAAAAGATTGCTGGAGCAAATTGGCAAAGAGGAGATTTCAGTTCACCACAACAAAACTGAAATTAAGATCTTTAAAATGAAATAAGTTTTACTATAATTCGTAATCAATATATAATTGCAAGACCATACTCAGAAAAGATGTTTTATAATGAGATTCATCTTACTGTAAATAGCAGAAACACTTAGATATAGCTCATGCTTGACCTTCTCAGGCTCTTATTCTTCATCATCATCATCATCACCATCAGCCCCCTTTTCCCATTTTTTTTCCTACATGGGGGTCTCGGGCTTTTTTTTCCTGTATAATATACTTCCTGCATATTATATTGTTTAAATAGCAATGAAAATGTTGTGATAGGAGTACTGGTGTAAAAATAACCTTGTGGCCAGTTCTGTTCCTGTTCTTGAATGCATTTCTGTTGCTGCTGCAAATCATAACTTTTAAATAACTTATAAATTTCTCTAAAGAAAATAGAGAAGTCAGCAAACCAGGGGTGTGGAGATTGGTATTGGTTATGAGATGTAAAATAGGAGAAACATGGTTGTAATATATGGGAAACAACATAATTTTCCCTTCATACCTCAGTGTCTTTTCCAGAAGACATAATGTAAGAGATAAGGTGTGAGGAGGCGGGGAGTAAAGGGGACATTGAAGGGTGACATCAGTGTTGTGTTGGGGTCCTTGGGAAGAGAGAGTGAGGGAATATAACAGGAAGTGCCAAAAAGAGCTGATGGATGGGATAAAGCAATGTGAATTGAGTGACATATGGAGAGTTCTACATGGAGAGTAACATATGCAAAATTTGACAAGGATGAAAGATGATGCAGATAGAGTGAGGAGTATGTAGGTGACAACAGAATGGATCATAAGATCAAAGGAAATAGAAGGCAATTGGGTATTGCGACCTTTATACCTAACCAGTACCCATCCTCAGACTGAATCTCCCTTCTCTCAAGGTGGGCCAGGCCAGTAAAACCAGGGCTGAATTTGTGAATATCTACCCAATCATTCCTTTCCCATTCGAAAGAAGATAATGCAATGTAATGTTTAATTTGGAGTTAAAGTCTATTATAGAGGTGGAGATATCTCTTTGAATGAATCTATCTCTCTACCTTGTTTTATTTAACTGATAGTGGAGATTCATATCCTTTGTTTATTATTTGTGGAACTATTCCATTTGTGGAGACACAAAAGATCCGATCCAGGACCACTAGGTCCCTAATGGCTTTGACGGCAAGGCACAGATGTCTTCTCTGGAGTCCGTAATGCACTGAATAAAGTGCCAGTGCTTCTAGTCTTTTGTGATAGATTAAGGTATTCAAGCCATTATATTTTTAGTTAGGAAACTCTGAGGTCTTTCTAGTTGTTTGATATGTCTAATGAGACAGAAACTCATAGTGGCATTGTATTCAATAACTGGCCTCAGTGCTGAATATAATGGGTCAATTACCTTTTTGTATTTGGAAGACCTCAAATCAGGCACATTTTTAAAATGTCAATCTAATTCACTTAAAGTTACTTGTACAGAAGGTTTTGTCTCAACATACATTTTCTAATCAACAAGCATTAAACTCTAATGACTTTTTTATTTATTTATTTAGCATTTGTTTACCGGGAAAGTCCGACTTGAAACAAAGCCATTTGAAACTTTTTTTTTTGAAAATTTGACTTAGCATTATCGACTGACTATAAGCCTCAGTAATATACCTGAAAATCAAAAATGTTATGAAGGACATGGCAAATATACCTGAAAATCAAAAATGTTATGAAGGACATGGCAAAAATAGGAGGCAAAATCAGAGATGTTCTGCAAAATCAGGGATATTTGAGTGGAATGATTCTCATCTGTCCATTGCCTTGCCCTGTTGAGCTGGTTAGGTCTATCAACACATCTGTTTAGACCTTTACGTTCTATTTCTTCTGTATCACTCTTTTGGTTTTATTGTTTGTTTGTTTTATTACGTAAGTAGGTAGGTGGGTGACCCAAAGACCCCTTTTAACCATGACCCAGGTTCATAGAATGACAAACACTAAATAATATATGGGATAACAGATGTAAAAATACATAGAATCAGTACAGGAAGTAATACCAAAGTCATATGATGACAATAATTTGAGTAATAGTTTTAAATTGCAAATGTTTGCCAATAAACGCGTGAACAGTTAGTGATGCATGGTCATTGGAATACTGCAATGAATACTTTGATATACCTGTCAGTCAACATCTCTGAAACATTTATGCTTGTTATCAGCTAAGAGATGTTCCTGTTTTCTTAGAAGGTTAGAACTAGTTGTTTGTTTCTCATGTCCAGTAATAAGTTGTTCCAGCAGATGGGTGAGATATTAAAAGAATGGTTTTCTCGAGCATCGGATTTGAGTGAGGATCTTTTAAGTGAAATTACTTCCTCATTAGAGCCTCTAAGGGGGTAAATAGAAGTTTTGAGTATTGGTTTGAAGAGACTGGATGACATTTGTGTTTAATGACTGTTTTGAATAGAAAGGCAGATGGGAGGAAACTGGTATGTGCATTAACAGGAACCCAATTCGATTTTTCATCATTAAGGTGAGTTTTGGGATCTGAAAGTCTTATATAACAGCAGGTGCTAATGATGGTGGTTTGTAATCATATTACATTAATGGATGAGCTTAGGGCAATAAACTGACAGAGCACTTTCTATTAGTTTTCCATAATTTTGTTTGGCAACCATTTGAAATGTTGAGACTTGTTAGTGTGAGTCCCGGAAATGCAAGACTGAATGGCTAAAAATGCAGATTTACATATACTGTGTCTGAAATTGTCTTTTCTTAAAATATTCCCTTTTCCTCCAAGGTATGACATTCGAGAAGTTGATATATATAAGTTCAGGGGGTGCGGAGGAAAACAACTTTAAAGAGAAGAGTGATGGTGAACATATCATATTCAGCATATCGGGGCCCACACCTCTACATCTCGACGTTTCAACAGGGGGTCATCCTGCTCTCATTATCTTCTGATCTCATTTAACCTTTCCCCCAAAGTCCCCCCTTTTAACTTTCATTTTCTATTTACATCAAGAGAAGATTAAAGAGAAGAGTGATGGTGAACATATCATATTCAGCATATCGGGGCCCACACCTCTACATCTCGACGTTTCAACAGGGGTCATCCTGCTCTCATTATCTTCTGATCTCATTTAACCTTTCCCCCAAAGTCCCCCCTTTTAACTTTCATTTTCTATTTACATCAAGAGAAGATTAAAGAGAAGAGTGATGGTGAACATATCATATTCAGCATATCGGGGCCCACACCTCTACATCTCGACGTTTCAACAGGGGGTCATCCTGCTCTCATTATCTTCTGATCTCATTTAACCTTTCCCCCAAAGTCCCCCCTTTTAACTTTCATTTTCTATTTACATCAAGAATGTATCATTCATATTTGTTTTGTTTCCAGGTCCATGTTAAGCAGTGACTGTTTTTTGTTGTTGTCTACATCTATTAAAAGGTCATATGATATAACTTACATTTTTACTTTAATAATTTAATACTTCTGAGGAGGAAAGCAGTCTCTAACAGGCATTCTAACTTTTCCCAAAGAAGTGTAATTTATCACATTGTACTGTGTCTCGGTGGGCTTTATTAAATTAAACTGAAAATCTGAAACAAGTAAAGCTCCTGGACTAGATGGGTATACGGCAGAATTTTACAGAACATTTGGACAAAGAAAATATCAAAAATTCTGTTGGCATTATTTAATTATATAAAAGACAATGAAATTAATTATCTATTTTTAAACAACTCTAATACAATATTAATACCCAAAAAGAATTCTGACAATAAAAATCCATGGAATTACAGACCAATTTCCTTGATTAATCTGGACATCAAAATTTTAACAACAATACTATCAAATAGATTGAAAAAGGTAATATCAAATATAATATCACCAGGACAATCAAGGTTTATTCAGAATACACAAACATGGGGTAATATGCTAACATTAGACACGATGATATTATTATTAAAACAACATAATAACTCAGCGTATGCACTTGCAATCAACACATGCAAAGCTTTTGATAGGCTTAACTTAAACGTTCTGTTCTTGATAATGCCTCATTTTAACATACCCCAAAGTTTCATAGAAATAATCAAAATGTTGCATAAGAATACACATACCACACTCTATATAAATATAACAAGTTTATCCCCAATTAAAATTCAGAATAGAATCAGACAAGGATGCGCACTATCCCCATATTTTTCATTTATATATAGAGTCTCTCCTCTTAACTACAACTAAAAAAAAAACTATCATTATATATCAGAATTGTATAGTAATAAAATCACACTAATGGCTTTTGAAGAGTATTTAAATCTATACTTTACACTCCCAAGCACTGACTTAAAGAAAATATTGAAACCCATTAATAGGTTCTCAAACTTCTCTAATTACAAACAGAATCCAACAATGTCTTCAATATTCCCTATAAATCCAATAGAACCTATAAACACCTATCTTATAGCATTTGAAAGAAAACTAAATTATTCCTTAAACTACTTAGGGATATCCTTTCAACAAGATCAAACATTGTTCTGTCAAAATAATCTCTTAAAGTTGTGGACAAATATTGAACAGGATATCCTTAGATGGAATAAACTAAACCTCTTTTTTTATTAAAAGTAGCAATAATCAAAAAGAATATCCTGCCAAGGATACTGTATCAATTTAATGCATCAAATATAGTAATACAAACTAGTTAAAAAAATTAAATACATCCCTAGCAAAATTTATCTGGTACCCAGAATCTATCATGGTTGATTTTCAGAAACTAATATATCCAAAAGAAAGGGGAGGTTTGGGACTACTGGATATCAGATTATACTATGACATAATTAATTCAAATAGAATTATCAGATTATGACCCAAGCAGAAAAGAATGGAGTCCAATTTGGATCACAATATGGTACAAATATATCAATAACTGTAAATTTAACCCTAAAGCTCTTTCTTTTATAAACAGGGAAAGGCTTAAAACAGTAAAATATATAATTCATTGAAACATAAAATAACAAATTTACAAAAAAATAATAGAATCTTTAAACTTAAACTCTTTTAAAATCTTGCAGCCAATCCATCTAAATCCAAATCTCAGATTAAATAATGGTATGCAAAATCTGAGTGGATACCCCCTTCTTAAAGGAAAAAATATAGAGGACATATAGAGGTGTCATTTGACTATTTAAATTTCGCGGTATTGCAGTTACAAAGTTGTGGATTCTCACTTACTTGGTCTCGAGATACTGAAATGCGATATTTCAGTATTTTGAGCAAGTGAAGTGAATCCGTGACAGTACATACATTAATAACAAATAACACAAACAACCGTTCCTATTTTTTACACTGTCAAGAGTACACTCTTTGAACATGCTTTACAACAAGAGTAAAGCATAAGGAAGTAAAGATTCAAGGGGAAACCAGGAAAAGTTAACATAGAGGGTACTTATTAGGGGATAAAGGTTTACTGCCTTAGGGGCATGAGTTTTAGCTTATAAAAATGTTATAACAGTTTTACAAGAATATAGCTCTTATTTGTATATAGTTGGAATTTCTCTTGTTTATTTCAAGTTCAAGCCAAGATTCTTATCTTATTGTAATGGTTAAAATAATTTTTTAAAAATTAGATTTTTCATTTTATTACTGTGACTTCAAGGTAAATGAATATACTACAGAGATGTTTAGATATACACACCAAAAGAAATAAAATAAAAATATTTGAAAAAAAATTAAACTGATAAACTGGTTAGATCACTGTAGTTTATAAGCAAGTGGACAGCCTCTAGAAATCTACAAATAGTAATCTCAATGCAAAGATTATTTTGGGTATTATATAGACATATACTTACTTGCTTTAACTGCTTTATGCTACTCGCTCGAATGGAAGCCATAAGATCATCATGTAGGCATCTCTGCGGTGTGGAAGGCCTAGACCTTTCTTCAGTTTTCATATCTGATACAGATTTCAATGAATTTTTCACTTCTTTCAAAAAGTGGTTTTCTTTCTCCTTCTTTCTTCTTTTGCTCTTGAGTTTCTGTTGTCCGTTCTGGAGTTTCTGCTTCTGTTTCTCCTGAAGTTTTATAGCTTCTGCAATGTTTCTTGTTGGTGATTTCTTTTCTGGAGCAGGTAGTGGAGGTGGAGGTGGGGGAGGAAGAGGGGGTGGAGGTGGGGGAGGAGGAGGGGGTGTGGTAACAGGTGGTGGTACATATTTTTCTGCTTGTACCTTCTTTGGAAGTTTTGGAGAAGACCATGGTGAGCCTTTTGGAGTTGAATAAGGTGAAGACACAGGAGTGCTTTTTTGTAAAATTGTAGACCTTGGATTAAATGCTGAATCAGAACTTGCTGCTTTTCCCATGTCTTGTTGCTTTTGCTCTTGAAGGCGCTTCTGTCTTTGTCTGTCAAGATTTCGGGTGAGAATTCTAGTCATTGACATTCTAGGCCCTGGGAGCTCAAAATGATAGCCTAACTTTAACACAGTATTATTGTTCTTTAGTAGTTCAGCTATTTCCATTTCAACCTGCCCTCCTAGTATATGCCTCTGATTATGAAATCTGAACTCTGTTACAGATGTATTGTACTGCAAAGCTTTTATGATAGCAATGATTCCTTTTCCTGTTACAAAATTTGAGTCAATGTTTAAGCTCATTACACTTTGATTGCTACTTAACATACGTGCTATAGCCATGGCCACATGGTCATCAGCATGCGTGTTGGCTAGGCTAAAGGCCTTGACAACTGAATTATCCTTAAGTGCATCTGCAAAACGAACAAGTGCCTCTGTAGTGACATTTTCAATGTTATTTAGGTTTACTTCCGTTAAGTCAGGGTCATTGTCCCTGACCATTTCGATGGTATCCTCAATAACAGTTGGGTTTCCAGAGGGTCGGTTTGCAGCCATTTTAAGGTTTGGCAATGCCTCTGTGTCTTGACTGCTTTTTGCAGGCCTTTGTATGTTTTCTCTGCAGTCATTTTTGAATTCTCTGTTGTCGGGATAACCAGTGCAGTTGTGTGCATCATGGCCATTACAGGTAGCAGAGACAGCATCTGCACTTTTACCACTTTCTTCCAACGTATTTTCTTCAGCATCATCATCATCACTTTCCTCTTCGGTTACTGCTGCAGCTTCACTTTCAGTACTTTCTTCTTCGGTATATATGTCTGCGTCTGAATCATCGCTGTCACTTTCTGTAAAGTTATCCTCATTATCTTCCTCTTCGTTAAGATCTTTTTTCAAATCCTAGCAAGAAGACATTACAATTAAATTATTGATAATGTATTTATTTTAGTCATTTAAATTAGCCATGCTAAGAACAACTTATATGTCACTTTTCAGAGCAATCATAAAATTTAATTAATTTTCAAGTATACTACTTTTTTTGGTTTATTTATTGTATTTATTCTTTGAACACCTACAGATGGAGAAGTCTCTCTGTCTTTGAAGTGTTTCAGTTTAAAAAAAATTGTGTCATTTTACTATACACCCCCCCCTCAAAAAAAAAACAAAACAAAAAAAACAAAACAAATAGCCACTTTATGCATCACTGCATCACATACTTGCAGACTGTATGTTTAGTTGGGTCTATATTGTATGAGCGAAAGTTCATATGAACGAATGCTCTAATGAGCGAAAATGCCAGACATCGAACGTTGTATTGTGGGGGCTGCACCCTCCACCCCCCCGCTAAATATATATTCCAACTCCGAGATCACACTACAGTGAGGAAAGAGCAAATATTCCTATCTTCACTGTACTGCAACCCCAGAAAAAGCGTTTTGATGCCCGGCATTTTCGCTCATTAGAATGTTCGTTCATATGAACTTTCACTCATATAATATAGACCCTGTTTAGTTAGTTCCATTTCTGTGGGTTTGTGCCCCACCATAACCTCCTCTCCCTTTACAAGTAGCTATGTAGGAGTTAGGGGGCACTAGTCCCCTTACAAATGGTGTTATCTAAAAATGCAGTTTGCTGTTGCAGTTGATGGGATATATGTTTTTAGAAGCATGAACACTTTATTTTAAAAGTTACTAAATTAAAGCACCAGTTATTTTGGATAGGGGAGCCAATATTTTACAACTGTCCCAAAAATTAAACTTTTGTTTAATAAAGTGATACAATAACAGCTCAGTCAGCATGCTAATGTTATAAGACCAAAATCATTCATTTTTGTTTCCTGACTATTGCTGTGCCTTTTCAGGACTTAGAATGTTATTTAGAATTATCATTTTTGATAGTTACAGAGGTCTTTCTGGTATCACCAAAAAATGTGCATTTTGTAACCCTGCTCCCAATATACAGAATGTAGGTGGTAAACGTAATTCAGTAGTTTGAACAATAAACTGGTGTTCACATTTATTGTTGTAAATTCAGTTTTATTTGGTAAAAAGCTTGCAAAAACTACCCACAGATTTGAGTCATTTTAAAGCAGATATACAGCAATAAGATTTGGGAGTTCTCTGAAAAAAAAAAAAAAAAAAATATATATATATATATATATATATATAGCGATACATATGCATGTATGTATGTATGAATCTACACACACACACACACACACACACACACACACACACACACACACACACACACACATGGTTCATAGGTTCATAGGTAGGTACTAGGCTATTGGCCCTAGGGCCTATATAAGCCTAGCCAAAAGTGAACCCTGGCTTTCGCCACCCAAGAAAATTATTTTCCTGTGTGCCTGTCAAGCAGAGCCACAGAAGTGATCCCTGGGGTGAATTTCCTATTTCCCATCCACTCATCAAGCTTTTTCTTGAAGAGTGCTAATGAGGAGCTCTGTTTGACATAGGTAGTCTGTCGCAGAGTATGGGAAGTCTCTGGGACAGGAATCTATCCCTCCAGCATGTTCTGTTTATTGTGGTGACAAGGTTTAGGTCCCTAGAGCATGTAGCTTGGAGGGATTGGGATTTCTTTAAGTGGAGCATGTCCAACAGCTCTGGGTTAGACATAGCTTTGTATGTTAGGCAGAGATCGCCTCTGAGTAGGCGATATGCGACGAAGTAAACCTGGAGTTTTTTGATATATCTTTTATACATATGTGTGTATATATATATAAAATTTAAAATGTCAGCACTCACCGGTTAAGGTGGTATATAAATAAATAAATATATATATATATATATATATATATATATATATATATATATATATACACATTTTTTATATATATATATATATATATATATATATATATATATATATATATATATATATACTTGCAACATGAATTATAACTTGTAAAACTATTTTGGTTTCAGGATTCTAAAAATAATTTGGGCTGACATATGGTAGCAGATGTAAAAGAGAAACAGGGCACAGCAGAGGCATATATTTATATTGTTTGATGCAAAATATGACCAGCCCTTTGCTACAGACAGCTTGGAGTCTAAGAAGCAGGAGTCATTGCTGAGTGGCATTTTCATTTGGCCCTGGGGTAAGAGGAAGGAGAGGGTATATGTAAGAGGATGGCTGAGCTAGGACCGATGCCGGCTGACAGTAAAATCTATATGGATCCGACAGAGTCCTGGACTGATAACAGCAGGGATTGGGACATAGTTATCTTGGGGTGCAAAATATCCAGGACGGACAAGGTAGCAAAGACAGGTTAGGGTGGCAGTCTACAAGGAAAGAATAGAGGAAGAAATGATGGAAGAAGGGGTGATGAGGTAGAGGGGGAAATAGGGATGTAGCAGTATGAGATGGGGAAAGGGGTAAGGCACCAATAGCATGTTTTCTAGCAATAAGTTGCTAGGGCAAAATGGGAAAACTGGTAAACTGCCATATTATTTAGGTTACCTAATGTGGTTTAAGGGATGTTGACTTGCTCAGGAAGAGGATCAAGGGATGGGCAGGAAAAAAAATGTTATTATGGGATGACCTCAATCTGCCAGAGAGAGAGAGAGAGAGAGAGAGAGAGAGAGAAACTGGCTAGGATGGTTTGAGAGTGTCTTTATGCATATTAACTAGCAACCTTTGTAGAAAAAGAGGGCAGAGTTTTTATGTGTAGTGTTGTAAAGAGTACAGATTTGAATGAGGTTATTATATAAGGCAACACTGAAAGAATCACTTTGTATAGTGAGATGTGTGAGACTGGGAGATGGGAATGGTTGCACAGGTAAGACCTAAAATGAAAAAGATTAAGAAAGTTGAGATACAGAATAATTTAATATGTATGTGTTTGATGATTAAAGGGGTCTGAATACGAAAACTGCTTTTATTAGGTGATTAAATTTAACTTCTTATTCTATTGGCTAAGTATATTAGCAATGCAGATTTAATATTTTGGTAATTCAATTTCATTTACATTCACCGTAATATAAATTCTGTTCTACAAGCTAAAAATAAACCTGGTGACACCCATTCCTCTGTTTCTGACAGAAAGCTTTGGGAATATCTTCCTTACCAACTGACTTGCACCCTAAAGAAAAAAAGCTTCATGCTTGAATAAATAAATAAAATAAACTAACTTCCTTTTATTGATTTTCACTGGATACAGTTAAATCTTACTTAAACGTTGTCACGACCAGGAGTTATTGCCATTGCTTATCCTATTGTTCATGTTCTATGTTTATATATTTTTTTCTATTTCTGTTGACATATGACCTTTTACATTGTCAGTCTCTGTAAATGCCTTTCATGTTTAACATTGTTAGGTCTGTGCTTCACATATATTGAATATGTACTGCTGTTCACTTCCTTTCATATTTATCACTGCTGCTAACACAATGTTAGGCACTGTTTTCTACAGGTGTATGTACATGCACTTTCTGTCACTGTCCAAATGTCCAGCACTAGCATAACAATCCATTCAACATTACACTCCTTTGTATTTACATGGTCACCAATAAGTATTTATCTTTATGCACATTTTCTTATCCTGATATTACCTCGTTTACAATTCTAAACTGTTTAGTTAATCCACTGCATAACTGTGGTAACATAATGTCCATTTATTATAAACTACATTGTTTTTTAAATGTTATCCTGATAATAGGTGACTTAATGTACTGTACTAAATAAGTTTCATGTAGTGTAGTAATAGTTTACATAGACAATTACTGATATATATTCCTCTTTCTATGTCTCATTGCTAAAAAGAACTAAAATAAAGTAAAAATAATTATGTGTCTTCAGTTTTTCACTGTACGGTTTTATTACTGGAGCTTTTTTCCCAGGGACTCCGTTAAAATGAATGGGTATTCCAAGTTAAAAAGTGTACTGAATAAATATATATTTCCTGTGTTGAGTACTTTGTTAACTGCTGTGTTATACCTGTTGTAGATTACCACACTGAGATAGGGTCACTTAATAAATGGGTTGTTACATCAGATAAGTTTGGGTTACAGTGGATGAGATGTTTTGAGTAAATAAGCAGCCATGGATTGAAACATTTATTCATTGTTTTTGGTCATATGAGCTGTTAATAATGTAATGAACTGTAGTTATAAAAGTAGTCATGTGAAAGGAGGGATGAGAATAGCTTACATTTAGGGCTCCGCTTAAGTTGTATTATATGCTATAGCACTGAAAAATGTTTCCAGTGCTGTCATGTATCAAGAGTTTACAGTTTCACTGCAATGCATAACTTATAGGTCATGTCATGTGTAGTTTAAGCTATATTTGTAAGCATTGTTTGTGTCAGATTTAACATACAATTACAGATTGATTCACATGCCTTCTATGCCTTCTCGTGTCCACATGTCACAACGGAGGGTGGCCAATGAATGCAAGTATCTGCTGCTAAGGGTATCCAAAATAATGGAGCATTCCTTATAATCCCTGAGTTATAGCATGGCTATGCCTCTATTCCAGGCAGATCTTGCTAATAAAAACAAAGGATATAACCTAAGGGTCTATATTATAACATCGAATTTTATAAAGTTTGAATGTTATATTATCTAACCAGTAATGTCGAATGCTGAAAACAGCGAAGGTGCAGGACATCGAATTATTTTCCAGGGAAAGAATTCAGTGGGCCGTTGCTGTGGCTTCGCTGTTTTCAGCGTTCGATATGTTGGAACGTTACGGGTCGGGTTCAGGTAAGTGTGCGATTGTATGTAGGTTAGGGTTAGGTGAGTTAGAGTTAGGGTGCGGGTCAGGTAAGTGTGCGGTTGTGTGTAGGTTAGTGGGCAGGTTAGGTGAGTTAGGGTTAGGGCGTGGGTGAGGTGAGTGTGCAATAGTGACAGACCTTAGGGTTAGGGTGGGGTTAAGGTAAGTGGCTAGCTAGTAGTGTATGTAAAGTTTAGTTTAGGTTTAGGTGTAGGATTTTAAGTGTATGTGTGTGGATTGCTGTTTTTTGTGTGTGTTTGTGTTTGTATGTTTCTCGGAATAGCAATTTTTTCCCTGGGAAAAAAATCGCTATTCTGACTGTTCGATGTTTGCAGATTTCGGTGTTTAGGGTTCGATATTATAACATTCGATGTTTACGAACTTCAATGTTATAATATAGACCCATAACCTAAAGCAGCTAAGCTGTAGAAAAAAAGCAGCTAAGTTGTAGAAAAAACCTACCACCAAGTTTTAGAAATCCTTTCAGGTATTTTATTTATTTATTTATTTATTTTTTATTTTTATTTAACATTTGTTGACCGGGAAAGTCTGACTAGGTTCCACAGATCCTGTTTTCAGCGGAGGCCCGGGGAGCAATGCTCCAGAAGCATGTCTTTAGAATGTGGGAGGAAACCGGTCATTGCATATAGTTTTAGAACACAGACCTGTTTATTGATTCTGGTGAGCACTTTCAAAAGCATTCCCTCAGATCACCTCTAACACTACTGACAATTTTCTAGTTTATAATTACTAAGGGTGGCTTGAACACAGTGAAGTAAGGATGGCCTACTATTGTTATTTAAATGTAGTACCAGAGTGAGGCTAGGATGGCCTAGCTGATCTCCAGTCAGGAGGTTGGATGGTGTAGGTAATAGTGGTAGAGTTACCCAGTTGGAGCCAATCTAGTATGGACAAATGGGAATTTGAGGAGGTATATCATGAGCTGGTGAATTGTTGGTGAATATGGGATGGTGATAGGTAGAGGAGTGGTTCCTGATTTGCATATTGGGTATGACTGGACATGACTCTAGGATGGAGATAGTTGGAGGGGATGTGCCATGAGTTGCATATTTATCTTTGGATGGTATCTCAGTAGGCATTCAGTTTGTGAACATCAGAACTCTTTTATAAACAGGAAGAGAGGATGGAGAATGCAAATCAGTGAATAAAAGTTTAAAATCTGCAGAATGTAACATCTGAGACCTGTTTTGAGTAGCTTATGTTTGTGTGAGTCATGTGTTAGGGGTTAAACCTAAAACTGGTATCAGTATTCAAATATGATGCTCAGACATCTCCACTGATGATCATAAACACTTATTTTTATCCTAGATGAAATATTGTAAAATAATTTGTACTAAAATATTACTTATTAGTATAGAAGTAATTCTTTCTTGGGTAAATTCCAATAATCTAAGAGGACCTTTTTGTTATAATATATAGGTAGAGTCCATTGTAATGTGCTTAAAAGCTACCAAAATATAAACTAATCAAAAAGTATAAATAAAGGAGAAATGCAATTCAGCGTAGTGACTCAGATACCAAAATGAACCTGAGTGAAGATAGTGTGGGAGGGACAGATGAAATTACTGATGGCCTACTGTTCCACCCTGGGAGAAGAACCTTGGTTACTGATGGCCTGCTGTCCCACCCTGGGAGGAGAAACCTTAGGGGATACTACTAATCATTTGACTCCTACTAGAGAAAAAAAATCTAGGTACAGTGCACCAAAGTAGTGGAGTTAGAAGGAAAGATGCCTATAGCATGGTGTCTGGCTATTCATGTGGTATGCACTATGTGTTAATGTACATTTTACCACTTACATAGGGAGAGATGGCCAATTTTGTTACAAAGATGAAGACATTCAGCTACTGGTTTATTCTTTTTGATGTAGGCCAACCCTGGGCCCTTAGTGTTGTAAGGCTCATCTTCTCAAGATGTCACTGGACCCATATACATTAAGCTGCTCCATTTGGAATTGGCCATTAAATATCTACAGGCATCTCTTCTTCTTCTTTCAGCTGCTCCTGTTAGGGGTCGCCACAGCAGATCAACTGTTTCCATTTCTTCCTGTCCTCTGCATCTTGCTCTGTCACACCAACCAACTGCATGTCCTCTCTCACCACATCCATAAACCTTATCTTCGGCCTTCCTCTTTTCCTGTTACCTAGCAGCTTCATCCTTAGCATCTTTTTCCCAATATACTCTGCATCCCTCCTCAGCACATGTCCAAACCAACGTAATCTTACCTCTACAGGCATCTCTAAAGTATGTAAATAGACAGGATTATAAAACCTGACATTCTTTGGGGAATGGGAAGAAAGTTAATGGTCGGGGGGGGGGGATACTTAAAAGAAAAAATGCAATGAGTATGCAAATTCAAGTTACTAATTCACAAATTCCTTGTTGACATTGTGTATTAATAGCATTGTATATTGGCAGAATTCTGGGAGACAAGTACATAAACAAACAGACACAAATCAGCTGTGGTAGAGATGAGCGCATCAGGATTATAAGGCACTCCAAGGTTGTGTGTTACTTGACCATTATTGTACAGTATCTGCTTACAAATTCTGGAGTAAAGCCCCAATAATCTATCAAAAACATAAGTATTAAATATACGACATCGTTGACCATTGCTATTATACTTTGGACTACTAGTTGTTTTTTTTCTGCTTTGTTTTCTGTGCATTTAGTAAATTAACACACTTCTGAAAATAGTTCTTTTTAACTTGTTTCAGCTTTTAAGTGTGTGTGTGTGTGTGTGTGTGTGTGTGTGTGTGTGTGTGTGTGTGTGTGTGTGTGTGTGTGTGTGTGTACATGTATGTATGTATGTATATAATATATATATATATATATATATATATATATATATATATATATGTGTGTGTGTGTGTGTGTGTGTGTGTGTGTGTGTGTGTGTGTGTGCGTGCAATGAATCTGGAATACTGAATATTGTTATTTTAAGACTATCATGACATTTTCCTCCATTTTTATATATATTTTTCTGTATATTTCATATGATCTCTTGCATGTTTGCACAAAATAATTTATATGATATAAATGTACTTTATAATGACATTACTACTGTTATCTGGAGGATTGAACCCAGTGTCCTCTGCATTCCTTGCGGTTGTTACAGTCACTAGTTCAGCATTATTGATTTTACCTGCAGTAGCACATACAGATGTTAATCTGAGGTGTTCTGTCTTTATTGTGAGACAGTGAGAAGCAGGAATGCCTGAAGAATGATTAGACAAGTAAATGTATTTTTAAAGCATATGTGTAATAGTTTATTTATCAAACATAACAGATTTTTTGTTTTTTGTTAGGTCTTTTTTTTTCCAGAGATCAAAATTTCTTTTTTGTTGAAGTGTTGAAATTGTAGTTTTTCTGACGCAACAAATATGTTACTTTGATGAATTGCTAACTGTGGGTGAATTTGCTGATGCTGTGTAGTATAAATCACGGGGGCAAGAGGTGATTTGTTATTTTTTCTATGTTTATTTTGCCTTGATCTTACTTTGGTTTGTGTCAAGGCTATATAATATTTCTCCTACTATCTCAGAATCCCTACTCATTACTTCCAGTGGGGGAGTTTTATTCACATGGTGTTATATAAATATTATCAGGGAGAGACACACATCTTCTGATTGTCCCATTAATGTAATATATTGCATAACCAGTGGTAGAAATTATTATTCAAAATACTTTAACATGATTGGGTAAACCTTATAAACATTGGGCTGTTAATTTTGCATAAAGTCAAACAAAAAGCAAGAACAGCAAAGACTCTATGGAATCAAATCCTATCACTGAGTATCCCCTCAATATCTCAGTAATCTTGCCAATAAACCAATGACCTCAAATGCCATCTGTTGTCAGCTCTTTTGATTGTCAAATGCTGTCAAATGCTATAGTCTAATAATGCTTTCAAAAGCTGTTAAAATAGTCATCAAATGCTGCTTTTTTACAGCTGTCAAAAAGCTATTAAACTATAGCTGTTAAAAGGCTAAAAAGTTATTAGCCGTCATGTTTATCATTGCCAAGCAATATGTAAATACAGCATTTTTTCTTCTGTATATTTTCTGTAGTGCTATAAAGCACAAAGCAGAATGTTATGACCCCACTATGATTCCTCATAGTAGAAGGAAGTACAGTTTGGTTATAGCATGGTATTAACACAGAATAGTAGCAGATTGCATTGCATCTCATAAAGTACAAAGCAGAATGTCAAGCTTCAGACCAGAAATAAAAGTACTTCTTGTCAGAATTATTTACCTGTACATTGCTATAAAGGGTAACACAAAATGCCATAGCTTCACTGTGAACCACTGGCTCAGTCAGAAAATCACAGCTTCGTTATTCAGAGTAGAACTTTTTAAAACAAAATAGTTCTATATTGTCAAAATATTTTTTTTGTTTGATGAAAAGGAAATCAGAATATCAAATTCTAGTCAAGCAAGTACTTCAGTGGCAATTTGTTGAATGGCTTAGTCTCAACAGGCCAATGGCCTCTTTTCTGGGAAAAAGCCAAAGTGATTTCCATACTGAAAAATTAGTTAAAATGCACACACATACACGTGCACACACACACACACACACACACACACACACACACACACACACACACACACACACACACACACACACACACACACACACACACAAAACTCACTGATACAGAGAGACATTTACTGACACCCTACTCACATACAAGTACACACAAACATACACAAGTGCACACACACACACACACACACACACACACACACACACACACACACACACATATGCAAACACATTTCTGCACATCTGCAATTAGATATATACATTCACTATTATCTAGCATTTCTAAATAGTAAAATATATGAAATTTTCCCCTATAACAAACAAGGACGGGGACTACTTTTTCCTATGAAACATGAGAAAACAAACTAAAAATTCTTAAAATAAATAATATAATAAAATAAACAACAAGACAAAACTTTCAAACAATGAAGCCATTTCCAAATGCAGTAATGCCTTCTAGGGTGGGGTTTATGGGGAACTATGGGAAAGTGGTGACTTTTGGGATTAGAAAGGCCCTCTGCCTGCAGCATCAGGCTTGATAACACCTTTGTGTGGTCTATTTCCATATAATGCCCACCTTGTCCACCAGCATTGCTTTCTTAAATAATGCACAGGCATAACACAATAGTCACAGCAAGAATCACTTGTTGAGGATGTTAGTTCCATGTAAAATCCTTGCTTAAAATGGCTGAATATGTGAAACTCAATATTGTACTTTATAAGTGCAATATGCTAGCAACTTTAGCTATGCAGAAGCAATAACTGAATGGTCGTACCAAATTCAGTTCTTACGACAATATAAGAAACTACATGTAGGACGTCTTTAATTTTTACTTGGTTAGTAGGTTGGTAGTTTCCTAGGTGTCTTACCATAATGGTGCTCTGTGAGGATAAACTGATTAGCATACACTTACAGAAACATTACTTTCCTGTGGAGTTACTTTTTTAATTCAGTTATGGATGATAAAGTAAAACTAGCATTGTTCCTTGCCCAGTACAAAGTTTAGAGAAACTGTCACCACTTTCTCCGTCACAAAATATGACAGTTGAAAAAGTTAATTTTAAAAGACCAACTGTATTATTAATGTGATGAAAACATTGATCACTACCACAGCAGTATCAAAACTGGCCACTTGAAAGTAAGATTCTCCATGACTCCCACCTCTCTAGCACATTTCTTGACCCACTCCCAAGGTGTCAAAAGAATCAGTTTAATTCTGTGATTTAATTCATCCTTTGAATAATATTATTACATATCATACCACTCATGTTATTAATAACCAGTCAGTGGCTGGGTCTAGCAGTGATACAGTTTCTTATAACCTTCTAATAAAAGAAGAAGGTGAACAAACTAAAGCAATACCATAAGACAATTCCACCTCATATATTAGCTATTTCCAAAATTGTTATAGCTAATCAGAACAATTCCATCTCTGAACTGTGCAGTTTCTTAAATTATCTTTGTCATTTAAGTGAGTGATTCCATCTCTGAGCTGTGTTGCTTCTTAAACTGTTACTATTATTTAATACATTGAGTTGAACAAGTATGTGTTCTTTGTGACAACTATTACTGTTCACAGCTCAACAGAAAGGAAACTTGACTGTTACTGGACGATTGAACCCAAGATCCTCTGCATTCCTTGTGGCTGTTACAGTCATTGGACCAACAAAGAACCTCTGCCCAGTTAGGCTCCTGTTTTCTCCCAAGGGCAGGATTTCCTTTCGACTAGGATGCCACAATGAAAGTGATTTTAAATGTACAAGCATCCAGTGCTGTGCAAACCACAAACCTGGTATTGTACCTTTTCTAGTATCTGGAGAACATTTGACAGGCGGAAGTGCCATGAGAAACATGATCCCCATAAAGTACATCAGAAACAGAACACAACATGCATTTATTTTTAGTTATTAAAACTGCTGCTTGAATACGGAAGATGTTTGCATTGTATTAATAGGATGTTCTGCATTTTTCAGGAGATACATTGAAAAAGTCATTAACTTTATAGGCCCCCATCATTTCTATTTCAGAAATTGTTGTGCTACTTAAAAATAATTTCATAAAACTGACTTATGTAACATTGTAGTTTGTTAATCTCTAACTAAAATATTTTATTACTTACCATTTGTTTTTACCTTCCTTACACAGTGACTTAGTTTCTGCATGCTGCCTTCTTTCTTTAATGTATGTGATAAATATAATCCAGAGATGTCACTATACTAAAATCACTCCTTTTTCTGTAGGTCTCAGAATGAACTGTAATGCTGAAAAAGCATTAGTTCCTTTCATTTTTTTTTCAAAATTTTAATAAGAGACAGAAGAATGTGTGCGGGTGTAAGTATCAAATGAAAATCAAACAAGTATCTTGAATACAAAACAGCATAACTTTATCCCACATCTTCTTCAAAAAGGTATGTATGGAGGGTGGGGTAAGGTGGGGGGTGTCAAATGCACTAACAATTGAAAATCAAACAACTAAATCCAATGTTGAAAAAGTATTATTTCATTCAATACCTTTCTGAGCATTTCAACTATAAGTCCAAGTATGTGTGTTGGTGAAGAAAACAGTATGAACTAAAAGTCAAGGTTACAAAATAAAAGGTCTTTTTTAATTCTTGTTATTCATCAAACAGACCCAACATAAACTAAATAAAGATAAAAACATATTTAGAAAATGACTTCAAATATAACAGTAGCAGCTGGGTTGTGCACGATTTACCCATTTGTGATTAGACCACTTGGTCTTTGCCTCTGTTTTCTCTAAATATTAATTTTAACCAGTGTTTCCCAGTAATCAGATGTGAATAAATAAAAATAAACCGTCAACTGCTAAAATACAATACCTGACTTAACTGCTAAAGTCTAATACCTGGGTAAATACTTCCAAACTGATGCACTGTGTGTGGCTGATTGTACAACCTGCCATGCCTTATTGCTTAACTGATAAACTATAAATGTTTCTCTTGTATTCCTGAGTGTTTAACACTTTTATTATAGCAGTAAATGGACTCTGCCAGTGCAGACAAGACAAATTTGGGCAAATCTCATTTTTGTTTCTTTTCTTCTCTATTAAAACACATTGGATTCATGTCCAATGTAATGTCTGTTGTGTAATTTTGTAGTCTTTATCATACCGGGGATGTACTCATTTTGACAGCATATCTCTGGCATACATACTAACAGACGTTTTTGTATTTGTTAGTATTAAAGTGGTTTAAAAATCACATTATGTACCGTACATGTTTAACATGCTTTGCTTCATCCAGGTAGTGCTTGAAATGAGTCCATTGCAGTCAGCCAAGTAAACTAAACAAAAATAAATGCATAGCCTCACACAGATGTTTTTTTTCAATAAAAATCATGCAGACTGAAAGATTTATATTACAACACAAAAATCATATGATATAAATAAACTTACAGCACACATGCATATTTTAAAATAGTTTTCTTCTATCTACCCATCATAACTTGTAGCTAGGAATCATTCTCATTCACACACACAAGTCATTGCTGTGATGGTAACAAATAATTATTTATTGCTGAATGACAGCAAATCTGCCATATGAGTTAATCTTTTAAATAATGTGATGATCAAAAATACTCATTACCAGCAAAGTCTAATTATCACCTTTAAGTGTTATTCGTGGCTGATGATGTCAATATTATCTCAGCAGATATTTATATATCCATTGAGAAGGTTTACACATCCATTGAGAAGTTTTATGTGCTTATTCCGTGTCAGCCCAGTTCCAGTAAACAGTACATAGAACATGATACTAGAGGTCTGACAAGTGAAAAAAAAGTGGAAATAAAGTTAAATATTTACATACCTTGTCTGGTGTTGCTCTCTCATTTTCCAGAAGTCTTTGAGTCTCCTTTTCCCAATAGGCCATTAATGCTTTTCTGTCAAATGAACCTGTCGCTGGCTTCTCAGTCAGAGCTTTCTGCCTGAGCCCAACAGGGATGTTAATATCAGGGTCGAGGTCCTCTAATTCTCTTTCCAGTTCCTCGATTTCTTCATTAGTTAGAGACGCTAACAGTTCATCTTCATCGATATCCTCATATTTATCAAGTTCTTTTCTATAACCAAAGTCAGACATGGTTTCTTTAGGTTGGACACTAAAGGTAATACAGTATCTGATATGCTCTGCTCTCAGCTTCCTGCGCAGAACGTCACTTTCTGTTGTTTGTCTGAAAACTGATTGCTTGATGTTCTGGAGTAAGCTTTTAACACTGAACACTGGGGGGCTTTGCAACAAGGTGTTATGGACTGAAAGCATGCACTGTTTTAAGCATCAGACGTCAGGCAAAACAGTTGTACAGATGGAATGTGACATCAGTTGAGTGTTTTGGAGTCTGGCTGAGAGCGGATCATTGACACATTGTTCATTTCCAAATATAGCACATCATGTCAGTATATAGGCATAAAATGGGAAGGACTCACACACATGGAGACAATAGATAGATTAGAAAACAAGCAGTTTCTGTTTTTGCCAGTTCTGTCTGGAAGTAGATTTCTTCTGGTAGTTTCAGCTTGTTATGTATCTGTTGAATAAATTTGGAATAAAACTGGGTTTTACTCTAATGTGTACACTAATCAATATTCAGAGTCATTATCATGTGAAGTAGCTGTTCCACTTCTCAAAAACAAGTGTTGTTTGCAGTTAACAGATCTGTGTGTTGGAAGTCATGTAAGCTATGTAACTGCACATACCTAATGCATTGTAACATCATAAAAATAACATGGATGTGCAACAATGTATTTAATATCACACTCGGGTGCCATAAAGCACATTACAGAACCATGTGTTAAAATACAATACCTGCAGTTGGATATAAAGTCGCAGCAAACATTTATGACCACCTACATCGATGCATTTTTTTCTTGACAAGAAGGCATACAGGCAAAAGTAATGAAGGATTTAGTTACTGCTTTCAGAAATCGTCACCAGCCTGTTTTGATGTGCTTTTTAACTTATATTTTAAACTAAACTTGGCAGTGTCTAAAATCAACAGGGGAACTCAGAAAAGCAATAAAAATTCAGACGTGACACAATAAATATGTTTCTGTCACAGGAACAGATCAACAAGCATTTACTGCTTTGAAAAATATGTCCTGACACAGGAGAATACACACCTGAAACCTGTGGGTGTGATAGTTGCAGTTTCAGAACAGCGTTACCCTGAGATTAAAATCAGGAGTGATAGAAGACCTTTGGCGCAGTAAAGAATGTGGTGTCTAAAGCAGTCAGGATAATGAGTTCATAGGTGTGTACTAGGCTAATGACCCTGGAGCCCTTACAAGCCTAGCCCATAGAAGTGCCCTGGCATCATGCCACCTGACCATAGGTCCCAGTGCCTCTGTCGAGTAGCCACTGGAGAGATCCCTGGGTTTAATTTTCTATTTCCCATCCACTCATCAAGATTTCTCTTGAAGAGGGCCAGTGAGGTGCTCTGTTTGGCATGTATGAGAAGTCTGTTCCATAGCATGGGCAGTCTCTGGGTTATGAACCTGTCCCTCTAGCATGTTCTGTTAATTGTGGTAATGAGGTTGAGGTCTGTGGATTGTGTGGTGCAGAGGGATTGGGATTTCTTTAGATGTAGCATTTCTAACAGAGCTGGGTCAGACATGGCTTTGTAAGTCAAGCAGAGATCACCTCTAAGTAGGCGATATGAGACAGAGAATAGTTGGAGTTTTTTGAGTCTGTCCATATAGGACAAGTGTTTAAGGCCTAGGATCCTCTTTGTGAGGTACTTTTGTGGCCTCTCCAGTTGTTGCAGGTGTCTAGTGAGGTGCATGCCAAATGGGGCATTGTACTCGATGATTGGCCTAATGAGGGAAGAGTAGAGGGAGACAATGACCTCTTTCTTCCTGGATGCAAAACCCTTAGTAATGAGATGTGCCACATAGAAGGACTTTCTGACTACAGTGGCAGTGTGGTGGTCAAAAGAGAGGTTGCTGTCAACCTGTGTTCCCAGATCTCTTATAACGCCTTCTGTGTTCAGTGGACTGCCATCGATGTGGTAGTTCATGGAAACTGAGTTTTTCCCAAAGGGGATAACGACACATTTTTTGACATTGAGCTTAAGGCCATGGTTCTGACACCAGTCGTTGGTCTCAGTGAGGCCATTCTGTAGGATGTCAACATCACTTGGGGAATTAATAATGGGCCCCAACTTGCAATCGTCTGTGAACTTTGTCAGCCAAAGTCCCTTCATGTTGGACTGGACTTCTGAGAAGTAGATACCAAACAGAAGAGGACCCAGGACCAATCCCTGTGGGACTCCACTCGTGACTGGTCAGCAGTGTTACTTGGAGTCCGCTACTTTCACACTGTGGGTTCTTTCTGTGAGCCAGTTTGCAACACACCTAGTGATATAGGGGTTGATGCCTAGCTTAGTGAGTTTTTCTATGATTCCTGAGTGGGGAATGGTATCAAAGGCCTTGGCCAGATCAAGGTAGGATGTATGAACCACCTTGCCTTCATCCACAGCTCTGGTGACTGACTCAAAGAAGTCGACCAAGCTGAGCAGGCATGATCTACCCTTCACAAAACCAAACTGTGTGGGATCCAGAGTTTGGAGATTCCCTATATCCTTGTTTATTAGGTCCATGATGATACGTTCCATAGCATTGCATATCAGACTTGTCAGGCTAATGGGAAGATAGTTCCCAGGGTCTGTAGTCACTCCTCCTTTGTGGAGAGGGATGACTATAGCAGTGTGCCATTCGGTTGGGACAAAGCCTGAGGTGAGTTGTGACTGAACAGGGCACACAGGTGTGGTGCCAGTCCACTCTGTAGTTCATGTAGAACACAGCCAGGGATATTGTCAGGTCCCATAGAGGCTATATTATTGGCCTTGGACAGTGCTGTTTTAACCTGTGCAGCAGTAATACTGGGTGCCTGGCAATCTACTGGTATTGTGATTGGTCCTTTGGGGGGGAGAGGGGAAAAGTTGGCACTGAATCTGTTGGCCAGTATATTGGCAATATCTGTTGGCTCAGCATAGGAGGTACCATTATGCAGTAGCTCAGAGCAAATTTGGGTATTGCTGTGGAGGTTCTTTACATAACTATAGAAGGCCTTGTGGTTGTCTTTACTACCTGCTTCAATTTTGTTTTCATAGCTAGCTTTAGAGGATTTGATGAGGGATCTCAACTTTTTGTTGAGGCTGATAAGGGAGTTTTTCCAGTCTTGGGACTTCATCTTATTCTGCATCAGTTTCCTCCTTCTGTTGTAGAGTTTGTTTATAGCAGGGGACCACCAGATTGACTTCCTTTTTTGGAGGAGAGTGTCTTGATTCTATTGGGTATGGCAAGATCCATGCATTTGTGTACGTGTTCGTACAGTGCATTGCTGTATGATTCGGCAGTCATGCAACTATTCTCCATTTGCATAGGTACCGTGAAGTTAGCCACCTTTGTTCTTAGGAGCCCAAAGTTAGCTTTGGAGAAGTTTTTCATGGTGGTTACCTTTGCGGGGGTGGGTGGGTGGCATGTGGATTTCCAAGGTAGTTAGTTTATGGTCACATCTAAACAGGGAAGAGTTGACTATTGGTGTAGAGCAATGGTCACCCATGTTAGTAATGGCCAGGTCAAGGATGTTGCTACCTCTAGTGGGGGTAAGAACGAGCTGGTCCAAGGCACTGAAATTAATGAATTCCAGGAAATGTTGGGCAAGTGTATTAGTACATGAGCAGTTTTCCCAGTTAATGGAGGGGTAGTTGAAGTCGCATTATGAGTGTGTTAGGTTGGACCCTAATATTCTCCAGGGTGATTAGGAACATGGAGTGAGTGTCTTGGGACATGGTTGGGGACCTATAACAGACTACAACCTGAATCTCTGTCTTACGCAATGTTAGCTGCACCTGAAGTATCTCTGATGCATTATGTTGGGCTACCAGTCTGGAGGTGTGCACATCCTTTATGAATATGGAAACACCACTGCCTTTGGAACTTCAATCCAAGTTCTGGGGCTGAAAGGTGTGGAATGAGTAATAGCCTGGTAGTGCAGGGGTACTTTCTGCTGCCTTGAAACAGGTCTCTGTTACAGCACAAATGTCGATGCTCTCCATTTTAAGGAGTGTTTTGAGTGAGTGCATTTTGAGATTTAGACTGCTAGCACTGAGCAGCATGGCACTCAGATTGTATTTGTTTGTAGCTGTTATGGTGGTAATTTGGTCTTTGGAACACCATCTAAAAAAGGCACTACAGGGGTGGAAAGAGCCTTGGCCAGTATCCGGAAGCCCAGGGGTGATAGATACAGGCCATCTCTGTCAAAAGTATCGAGGTCTGTCAATCATGTCATCCCAGGTAGACAGATACTGGATCCCCTTAGAATGACACCAGAAACTTAGCCAATTATTGAAATCAATAATTTTCTGCTTGTACTGTGTTATCATTCTGGGTGATGGTAGGATGCTGCTCAGGGCTAGGGTCATACCCACCTGGGCTACATAATCCGAGAGCTCTTCCATGTCTCTTTTCATGTAGTTTTATATCAAGGTGTTTTTTTTCCAAACGAAAATAGGAATTCTACACCTATTCCTGCAATGTTGTACATGTGATCAATGCCTATAGACTATGAGGAGGCAGAAGGCATTTACAGATATTGTAAACAGTGGCTTCTGAGGTGAACTATGGACAACATAATCTGTTATATACATGAAGACCTATTTCTGGAATGTTGTGCATATTGTCAGTCCCTATAGCCTATGAGGGGCATATGTAATTTACAGATATTGTAAAAGATGGCCCCCTCAGTTGAACTATGGACAACATAATACATTATATAAGGGAAGGCATGAACCATCGTGTGAGCTTAGGGAAGTGAGCAGAGACAAGCTGGCATGATTTAGAATATTTAATTACTTCAAAACAGTTCTTATCAAATGGATAGGATAGCTTGACTGGGGAGGTCACAATGTGATGTTTGACATTAAATACAAAAGAATAATAATAATGGATTTATGACCTTCCTGTAAATCAGAAGACATAAAAAATGAGCCTAACAGCCTACTATCCCAATTTACAACTAAATTATATTGGCATAAGGGTGATGGTGGAGGTATTAATGCTACAGTGCACTAAAAGATCAGGTGAGTTCTCGTAGGACTTTCACTTTATTCATAGGAAGCTATGCAAGGCTTACTCTTTTTATAATGAGATTCCCAAAGTCATATGTTGATATCTTTAGGGTGTCCAGTGTCTTTTTGTAGGAAAAGAGTGAGGTTTGGTATGGACAATATGAACTGGAGCTGATAATGGGAGACCTAAATACATGTATCAGGACAGATAGAATAGGATCTGAGGTTTGCCTGAGTCTACATGGGTGGAGAAACAGGAATAGAGAAGGAGAGACCATTCTAGACTTCTGTCTGGCAAATGACTTCATGGTGGCCATCACATGGTTTAGCAAGAGAGAGAGACAGTCACAAGATCACATACAAGAGTGACCAACATGCAACTCAGGTACAGAAAGGGCACAGGAGTAGAATCAGTGATTTCAACGAGATCCCCAGTGAAACAGTCAGCCCACAGCATAAACCACTGGTTGCCACAATGAAATGCAAGCAGTGGTCAGAGAAGGCTCTAAGGTCAACATTGACTAGGCTGAAGTTCTGGAAGTTGACTGGAGAGACAGCACAAAAGTTCAAGGAACTACTCAGGGCTGCAGCACCTTAGGAAGAAGAGCAAAAAGATGGGATTGAAAAGGAATGTCGGAGCTTCAAAACACCGTATGTAAGTACTGTAGAACAGATATGCGGCTGAGTCAGTTATGGAAAAAAGGTACGTAAGGAAAACTGTTGGTGGAATGCAGAAGTTCAGGAACTCATCAAAAGAAAGAAGTATTGAAGAAAAAAGTGAACGATAGAAAAGGCAAACCAGACTAAGAAAGAATACTGTCTGGCTAACGAGATCATAGAATCATAGGAGGTTACTAGGCGATTGGCCGGGGGCCTTTACAAGCTTAGCCATGTTTTACCCTTTTCCGTAATAGACCAAGATATATAATCTATATTTGTAATGTGAGTCTAGAATCAGCACCAGCTGCCCCTGTCCAAGAGGGTCATAGGTGAAACCCCTGGTTAAATGTACGGTTTCCCATCCAGTTGTCCAGGTTATTCTTAAATAGGCTCGTTGAGGAGCTCTGCTTTACAAGAATTGTGAGTTTGTTGCCGAGGAGTGGCAACCTCTGCGAGACATATCTGTCTCTCCAACATGTCCTGTTAATGAAGCAGGCTAGGTTAAGGTCCCTAGAGTGGGTGACTCT
Organism: Protopterus annectens; assembly: GCF_019279795.1. NCBI lineage: Eukaryota > Metazoa > Chordata > Ceratodontiformes > Protopteridae > Protopterus > Protopterus annectens. The sequence continues at coordinate 1,467,501,006 of NC_056745.1, read as the reverse complement.
TGTCCCATTTGATTTGCGGATATGCAGCATTTCCATTAAAGCAAGGTTCAAGACTGATTTGTAGGCCAGGCACAAGTCACCTCTAAGCAGTCTATATAATACAGAGTACAGTGAAAGGGCCTTTAGTCTGTCCATGTAGGTCATGTGTTGAAGGCCCTGAATTTTTTTGATGAGAAACCTGTGGGGTCTCTCCAGCTGCTCCAGGTGTCTGGTGAGGTACATACAGAAGGGAGTATTTTACTCTATTATTGGTCTGATGAGGGATGAGTACAGGGGAGTTATAACCTCCTTAGCTTTGGATGCTATGCCCTTACTTATGAGATGTCCAATGTAGAAGGCCTTCCTTACCACTGTAGACACATGGTGATCAAAGTTAAGGTTGCTATCAACCTCCATTACCAAATCTCTCACCACTGGGTTGAATTTAGGGGGGCATTATTAACGTTGCAATTTGCAGGGACTCCTCCTTTACTGAAGGGGATGATAATGCATTTTTTTACATTGAGTTTAAGTCTGTGGGTCTGACATCAGTCATTTAACTGTGTAAGCCCATTTTGTAGAATGTTGACAGTGTTTGGGGATTTGATGATTGCACCCAGTTTGCAGTCATCAGCGAACCTGTATGCCTCATGCCATCAATTTTCACCTGGATTTCTGAGAAGTAGATTCCAAACAGTAGGGGGGCCAGTACAGAACGTTGTGAAACACTACTGGTAACAGGTCAGCTGGTAGAGTTGGAATCCACAACTTTGATTGTATGCATTCTGTCGGTGAGCCATTTGGCTACCCATCTAATGACATTTGGGTTTATCCCCAGCTGGGTGAGTTTCTCAATAATGTCTGAGTGGGGATTGTGTCAAAGGCCTTGGCCAAGTCAAGATAGGCAGTATGTACTGGTTTGCCTTCATCTAGGGCTTTGGTGACACTCTCAAAGAAGTCCACAGGGTTTAACAGGCATAATCTGCTCTTGATGAAGCCAAACTGGGTAGAGTCAAGAGTTTCCTATATCCTTGTTGATGAGGTCCATGATGATTCTCTCCATGGCTTTGGGTCTATAGTCCTCATGGTCATTTGAGAGATGCCCTTTGTGTAATGGGATTATGGTTGCTGTTCTCCACTCTGCTGGGACAAAGCCAGTACTTAGACTGTGACTGAAGAGAGTGCTCAGTGGTTCCGCTAACTCCTATTTTAGACTATTTAGTAAGCAGCCTGGGATATTATCTGGTCCCATACAGGATGTGTTTTTGGCCTTGGAGAGTGCGGGTATGACCTGCTTTTGGTGATACTTGGTAGAGGACTGGTGACAGGATTGCTTTGGGGTATGATTGGTGGGGACATCGAGGTAAAGTTTTCACCAAACCTGTCAGCTAGCAGGTTGGGGTTGGCGATGTCCTCAAGTTCAGTATGAGTGGTACCATCCACTACTAATTTGGCACAAAGCTGGGCCTTCCCTTTAGCTAAAGAATGCCTTGTGATTATCCTTAGCTAGGGATGCTCATTTAGTTTTGTAGTTAGCTTTCAAGGACTTTATAAAATGCCTAATTTGCTTGTTCAGGCTGTGGAGGGTGTTCCTATTCTGCTGAGACCATTTTCTCTTATTCTTTTATAGCAGTTTCTTTCTCTTGTTATGTAATGTATTTATGCTCAATGTCCAACAGGGTGGCTTGTTTTTTTTTTTTTTTTTTTTTTTTGTGAGGACCTTGTTTTGATCCTTTCAGGTATGGCTGAGTCTATACATTTGTATAGGTGTTTATACAGAGCATTTGTGTACACCTCACTATAGGAGTCATTGCTGTTAGTGGGACAGGGTGTTTAAAACTATTTATACCATCACTTAGGAGGCTATAGTTTGCTTTGGAGAAATTTTTCAAACTTATTGCTCTTGGGGTGGGGGTGGGGGGGTCAGGTGTGATCATTGCTTTGAATGAGACTGATCTATAATCAGACTTTACCAGGGAAGTTCTCACACATGGGGTGTTGGTGAGTACTAGGTCAAATATATTTGAGCCCCTTGTGGGGGTGCAGACTATGTGTTCCAGGGCATTTCTTTTAACAAAGTCCAGGAATCTTAGGGCAAGTGTGTTTGTACTCATATATAGGCTCATAGGTTCATAGAATGATAATAGGCTATTGACCTGGAGGCCCTTATAAGCCTAGCCAAGACTTTTGCCCATGTTCACACAAAGTCAACACCTGTTTCCCTTGTCTAGGAGGGGCACAAGTGGGATCCCAGGGGTGTATTTTCTGTTTCCCATCCAGTTGTCCAGGTTCCTCTTAAAGAAGGCTAGAGAGGTACTCTGTTTGACATAGAGGAGGAGTCTATTCCACAGATGGGAGAGTCTTTGGGATACAAATCTATCTTGCCAACAAGTTCTATTAATGTCACATACCAATTTGAGACTTTGCGATTGGGTTGCGTGAGTAGAGTTTGACTCCATCAAGGCTGGGTCTGAGATGGCCTTATTTGCCAGGCACAGGTCACCTCTGAGCAGGCTGTATGAGACTGAGTAGAGGGACAGGGCTTTTAGCCTATCTGTATAGAATAGGTGTTTGAGACCCTGGATTTTCCTGGTCAGGAGCCTTTGTGGTCTCTCCAACTGCTGCATGTGCTTGGCAAGGTACATGCAGAAGGGGGCATTGTAATTGATAATGGTTTCTGATAATGCAGGGGTACAGGGATGTTATGACCTCCTTGTTCTTGGATGAAATACCCTTAGTTATGAGGTGGGCTATGTAGAAAGCCTTCTTTACACTGTAGGCAACATGGTGGTCAAAAGTCAGGTTGCTATCAACCTGGGTGCCCAAGTCCCTCACGACTGATTGCATGTTTAGTACATTGTTATTAATGTGATAATTAGTGAGGATGATATTTTTCCCAAAGGGGATAATGATGCATTTCTTGGAATTCAGTTTGAGGCCATGCTTCTGGCATTAGTCATTAGTTTGGTTAAGGCTCTCTTGGAGAATGTTCACATCACTATGGGAATTTAAGACAGCACCCACCTTGCAGTTATCTGCAAATGTGGCCAGGCACAGACCACTGGTTTTGGCTTGCACCTCAGAAAAGTATATCCCAAACAGTAGAGGCCCCAAGACTGATCCTTGGGGTACACTGCTCATTACGGGTCTACTACTAGAGGTGGCTTCCCCTATTTTGACTGAGTGGGTTCTATCAGTGAACCAGGTAGTTACCCTTCTGGTAACATACTGGTTAATGCCTAGCTGTGAAAGTTTATCTATTATGCCTGAGTGGGAAATAATGTAGAAGGCTTTGACTAGGTCAAGGTAGGTGGTGTGCACCATCTTCCCCTCGTCCATGGCTTTGGTGAGTGTTTTGAAGAAGCAGACCAAGTTTAACAGGCATGATCTCCCTTTGACAAAACCAAACTGTGTGAGGTTGCCAATGTCCTTGTTTATAAGGTGCATGATAATGCATTCCATAGCCTTGTACATCAGGCTAGTTAGACTGATGGGCCTACAATTGCCAGGGTCAGTGGATGCTCCACCTTTATGTAGAGGGATGACAATGGCTGTCCTCCATTTGGCTGGGAAGAAGCTGGTGTTCAGGCTTTGGTTGAATGGGGTGCCTAATGGAGCTGAGAGCTCATGCCTGAGTTCTTGTAGGATACAGCCAGGGATGTTGTCGGGTCCCATGGAGACTGTATTTCTTGCCTTTGAGAGGGAATTAAAGACCTGCTCCTCTGGTGATGATGGGAGGTGATCAGGTGCTGGGGATGTCCTGGTTGTCCTAGTTTACTAATGGGGGGGCAGAGGGATGAAGTTTTCACTGAACCTGTCTGCCAGCAGGTTAGCTATATCTATGGCATTTTTGTATGTGGTGTTATTGACCACCAGTTTAGAGCAGATTTGGGCATTACCTTTGAGATTGCAGATGTATGTGAAGAAGGCCTTGTGATTATCCTTAATAGATGTGGCCAATTTGGACTCAAAGTTAGCCTTAGAGGATTTCACTAGTGACCTTATTTGCTTGTTCAGACAAAGGAGAGATTGCATCCAAATTGGCACCTGCTCCTTCTTGGTCCTGGACAGCAACTTTTTCCTTTTGTTATAGAGTTTGTTTATTGCTGCTGCCCACCAGACAGGTTTACTCTACCTTGAGGAAGTTGATTTGGTCCTGTCAGGTATTGCTGAGTCCATACAGCTATGTAGGTGCTCATATAGTTTTTTGGTGTAGGCTTTGACATTAATGCTAGTTCTTATTAAAGGAATGGTGACTGACAAGCTACTTATACCTTTTCTGAGGAGATTGTAGTCAGCTTCGGAAAAGTTTTTTTGTTTGACCCTGACAAGGGGAGGTGGTCAGGGGAGATGGTGACTTTGAAAGTGATTGCTTTATGGTCAGACCTTACCAAGCAGAATGACACTGTGCGGGTGCCATACTGGCTACTCATGTTGGTTAGGACCAGGTCCAGGATGTAGGGGTGCTATACTGGCTACTCATGTTGGTTAGGACCACGTCCAGGATGTAGAGGTGCTATACTGGCTACTCATGTTGGTTAGGACCACGTCCAGGATGTAGAGGTGCTATACTGGCTACTCATGCTGGTTAGGATCAGGTCCAGGATGTAGGGGTGCTATACTGGCTACTCATGTTGGCTAGGACCAGGTCCAGGATGTAGGGGTGCTATACTGGCTACTCATGTTGGTTAGGACCAGGTCCAGGATGTAGGGGTGCTATACTGGCTACTCATGTTGGTTAGGACCAGGTCCAGGATGTAGGGGTGCTATACTGGCTACTCATGTTGGTTAGGACCAGGTCCAGGATGTAGGGGTGCTATACTGGCTACTTATGTTGGTTAGGACCAGGTCCAGGATGTAGGAGTGCTATACTGGCTACTCATGTTGGTTAGGACCAGTTCCAGGATATTTTCAACTCTCATAGGGGTGTCAACCAGCTGATCCAATGTATTGGCATTGATGAAGTCGAGGAATCTCTGGGCATTCCTGTTTGGGCTAGAATAGGTCTTCCACTCTATGGTTGGGTAGTTAAAGTCATCTAGGATCAGGGTAGAGACTTGAATCTTGATGGATTCAAGTAAGTCCAGATAGGTAGAGTGTGTGTCCTGACTCATGGTTGGGGGTCTGTAGCTAGCTATGATTTGAATAGGTGTTTTGTCAACAGTTAACTGCATTTGGAGTGTCTCCTGTGTGTCATACTGTTTGAACAACCTGGAGGTGTGTATGTCTTTGATAAATATTAAAATTCCACCTCCTTTGGCTTTGTAGCCCTCCATTCAGGTTCAGAAAGCATGGTAGGATGAATAACCTGCTAAGGCTGGGGTGCTCTCCACACCTTTGAATCAGGTTTCAGTGACTGCACAAATGTCAGCATCCTCCAGGGCAAGGAATGCTTGCAATGAGTGCAGTTTCACGCTAAGACTCCTAGCGTTTAGCAGCATGACCTTTAAAATTCTTTTAGTTAGAAGAATTTTTAATGCTGCTAATTTTGTGTTCATGACGTTGCCTGAAAAAGGGGGTCTATATTAGAAGCACGAAAACCCTAAACCGCGAATGCTCACATGAGCGAAAATGCCGGGAATCGAAAGTGTGATTGCGGGGTTGTGTTACAGTGAGGAGTGGGATATTTGGCCTTTCCTCACTGTAGTGTGACCTCAGAGTTAGAATATATAGTTAGTGGGGGTGTGGGGGACGCAGCCCCCCACAATAGCAAATTCGATCACCGGCATTTTCGCTCATGTGAGTGTTGGCGGTTTAGGGTTTTCATGCTTCTAATATAGACCCAAAAAAGGCACTATGGTGGAGGCAAGAGCCTTTGCTAGAAGCCTGAAGTCCAGGGGAGACAGATGAAGGACATCTCTGGCAAAGCACTACGGTCTGTCAATCATGCCCTCCCAGGCTGTCAGATACTGGATCCCCTTGGAATGACACCAGAAACTAAGCCAATTGTTAAAGCCAATCATTTTCTCTTTGTGTTGACGCATCATTCTGGGTGATGGTAGGACGCTGCTTAAGGATAGGGACATACCTGCCTGGGGCACATATTCAGCGAGCTCAGTCATGTCTCTCTTCATATAGTCCAGAGAGGTACATCTCAAGTTATTCACACCAACTTGGACAAGACAGAGTCATAACAGTACTTGTTGTTAAGAGACTTGAGTGCGTGCGTGATATGGTGGATTCTAGCACCTGACAAGCAACTTACCGTGACTATCCCCTTATCTAGCTTGGTGAGGGGCACATCTGTGTGTCTCACAATAGAGTCTCCTATGACTAGTATGTTGGATTTGTGGCTGATCTTAGAGGCTGTGAGACACAGATGTGTGTACTATGGAAGGCATTGTAGCCTTGCATGGCTGGGGTACTCTCTACGGCATTGAGCCATATCTCTGTGACCATACAGACATCAGCATCTTCCAAAGTAATGAGTGCTTTGAGTGAGTACACTTTCCGATTTATTGATTCTGATTCGCCAACTCCCTGTGCTGATGAATTGACCTACCATCATCTTATCTAATCTCTATCTTAATTCTTCCATTTTTCCCCAGACTACCATCCTTTACCTCCCCTACTTCCAGTTCTAGCTATGTTTCTGTACTACTTCTGCAAAGAAGTGAGGGGCTCTGCATTTACTCAGATAACCTGACCAGTCTCTTTTTACTGACAGTCTCTTTTTATTATCATCACACCTATCCATGCATTTTCTTCATGATACAGCCATGCTTCCTATAAATATTCTGCCTGCCATGTTTTGCTAAACTTCCTATGTAAACTCTATGCCTGCAGACATGATTGTTAATGTTCTCTGTAAAAATGTTAAGTTTGTTAGATATGCCTAGACATGCTTGTTTACCTTCCCATGTACGAATGTATGTATATGCTTTTTTGAGGTTTATCTGAAAATTGACTTTTCTTCTGTTGTTAATTATGTAAAAGCTATATATTTTATTAATTTTCTTTGTACTGGAGCATTTCTCCCCGGGCTTCTGCTAAAAATGGGTTTCCTGCCTAGTCAGACTTTCCTGGTAACCAAATGTCAAACAAATAAATAAATAAAAAAATGTATAGACTCCTAGCATTAAGCAGCATAACCTTGAGTTTGTCACTAGAGGATCTTTTTACAACAGGAATTCTGTTCTTTTGACATTGCCTTTAGGCAAGAACCTTAGCCAGTAACCAAAAGCCAAGAGGTGACAAGTAAAGACCATCTCTGGCAGAGCAGCGTGACGTGTCAACCATATTATCCCAGGTAGACAAATACTGGATCCCCCTGGACTGACACCAAAAGCTAAGTCAGTTCAAATTGATCAGTTTTTGTTTGTATTGAGGCATCATCCTGGGTGAAGGTAGAATGATGCTTAAGGGCTAGGGACATACCTAGCTAGGACACATAATCTGAAAGTACAGTCATGTCTTTCTTCATATAGTCCAGTGAGTTATGTCTCAAGTCATTCACTCCAACATGTACTATGATAGAGTCATAATGGTGCTTGTTGTTGAGAAACCTGAGTGTGTGTGTGATCTGGTGGATCCTGGCTCCTGAAAGGCAGATGACCGTGACCTTCTCCTTATCCAGCCTGGTGTGGGGACATCTATGTGTCTCACTATGGAGTCACCTATGACCAAGACATTTGGTTTAGAAGAGTTTTACCTTAGGGCTTTTTGGGTGAAACACTGATACGTTTGTTTTTATGTGTAGTGGATTCTATTGTGACTGTATTGTGTGGAGATGGTTTGTACTTGTGGGGTGTCTGTTGTTTTGGTAGACTTCTAGTGAGTACCTCTGCATACGTGGGTTTATGTGTTGTGCGCATGGTTTGTGGTAGAGGTGAATTGTGTGTTCTGGCAACCTATTTGATATCTGGTTTGCTGTTACTTGAGAGAGAGGCCATTGATTCCAGGTTCGTAGTATTAATACATCTTTCACATATTATATTTGTATAGACTGTCAGTAAACATGTGGCAATTGTTACATTGATTCAGGATGCCCATGTCAATCAGGCAGGCTAGAGAAACAGTCGGAAACTGTCCATCCATTATGCCAGGTGTATTCTGTAATACGTAGGGGGTGGGCAAGATGCACCAGGTTTTGCTGTAGGACTAGTAGCATCAGCTAATCTATGGGGAAGCTTTGGGAATAGAACTTGTGTCAACACCTCAAAATGCGCAGATGAGTTGCTCTCCAGGCATCAGTGTGCAACTGTGGTGAGCTCTGAGAAGCAGGGAAGCTTAGAAGGTTTCCTTAGCAATTATCAAGGGAAAAACTATTTTTCTAAGCACTTGTGTCTATAAACAGCACCAGACCCTTTTGCACCATGTGCAGCTATGCACAAATGTGGTACTTAAATCCAAATGGAATTAAACAGATTCTAACACAACAAGCCAATGTGAGAGCCCTTTTCCAACAATTCCTAACTCAGATGGGTCCTGGGCTGCTTGCTTCTGCCACAAGGGTGCAGGAGGGACGTCTTAATGTAGGATGGCTGGATTTAGTGTTCAATACAGGCCAAACAGTCTCGATTCAGCAGATCTGAATCTAGCCTATGCTATGAGATACAGTAGAAGAGGCTAAGAGAAGAGTTGTAACAGCAAAGAAGGCATCAGAGGCACTGTACCAGCTTCTGGAAAGTGACTCAGTAAATGACACAAAGAAACTCTATCAGGTCGCAAGGCAAAGAAGAAAGGTGAAGAAAATAGTCAGACACCCTTCATAAGGGATGCCAGCAACAACCTGCTCACCAGTCCACACGGCATCAAAGGCAGATGAAAGGAGCACTTCAAGAGTTTCTGAATGAAGAAAATCCCACAGAAGCTGCACTGGATACAGCCCATGATGTAAAATGAAGAGGAGCCCACCTTAGGAGAGGTAAGAAGAGCACTTAAGGAAAAGCAGCAGGTCAGATGAGGTCAGAGCAGGTATGATCAAGATATTCGGTGAGATAAGGAATAAATGGTTCTTGAAGGTACTCATAGCAGTACAGAGAGAAACGCGTATCCTAGATGACTGGACAATAAGCATGTGGTACCAGCATACAAGAACAAAGGGGACACCCACAACTGTGAGCAGTACAGAGATATCACACTCCTGCCATACTGCATGAAAGTTCTGAAGAGGATGATTGATAAATGAATACCCAGAGTAGTAGAAAATAAAATGAGAGGTGTGCAAATCAAGTTCAGATCAGGATGCAACACAACTGATCCAGTCTTGGAGTGAGACAGATAGTTGAGAAGAAGATATAAATGAAAACAGAGTCCAACTGAGGATTCCTGGACTTGAAGAAAACATATGAGAAGTTCCCAAGAAAGCTGATTTGGGCAGTCCTACCATGGTTTGTAGTCATGGAAACCTTGGTAGAATTGCTGCATGATGTGCACAAGGACCTAGTGATGAAAGTACAAACAATGTTCCCAGTGTGAGTCGGTGCTCGTTGGGGTTCATTTCTAAGTCCACTGTTGTTCATACTGCTGATACTACATTAGCAAACAGGTCAGAGGGCACAGATCAACAAAGCTGCTGTTTGCAGATGATGTGGCAGTACAGGCAGACTCTGAGCAAGAACTTCAGCAAAGGGCAGGGGAATGGAATGCAAAACTGAAAGCACATGGGGTGAAACAGATAAAAGAGTTATAACAGCAGCAAACAGGGAAATTAGAAGAAACTGAGAGGTGAGATAGAAGGGAAAATAGTGTAATGGGTTAACAGCTTCAATTATAAGAAGTCTGAATGAGGAGGTCAAAGCTAGAATTGTGGGGCTGTAGTCAAATGACAAAGAGTTTCAGGGGTATTGTATGATAGAAGAATGCCGAAGAAGCTGGAAAGTAAAGTATACAAAACAGTGATGTGACCAGTACTACTGTATGGCACAGAAACCCATGCAGTAAAGACTGAGGAGTTAAGGAAGCTAGAAATGAGAGAGATTAACTGCCTGTGATGGGTAATAGGATGCACACGGTGGGACAGATGAAGAAATGAGGACATACGAGCGGAAGCCAAAGTAACTCCAACTGCAGAGAAAGTCAAAGAGAGTAGATTACAGTAGTTTGGGTACATGTGTAGAAAACTAGAAGACAATCTGATTTGGGACAGACAGGAAGAAGGCAATGGGAAATTAGGGTATCCAGCAGAGAGATGGATGGATTGTGTGAGAGAAGGCCTGTGACAGGCAGGCATGACTGCTGAAGAAGTTAAGAGTACCACTGAACTGAGAGAGATGGCAACAGTTGACATGACACCCCAACTCCATGTAGAAAATAGGAAAAAGGTGGTTGATGATGATGTTTGGTATGTGAATATCTCAATAACATAAACAGGTTCAAACACAGGAACTATCAGCATACAAGAATTAAAAAAAAAAAAAAATGATTACAGGAAAAGTTCACTGCAAAAATGAATGTCCAACAGTGGTATCAATTTACATTGCACCATCAGAAGCGGTAATCCTACATAAAGGACTGGAGCTTTTCTCCCCGGGTCTCCACTGAAAATGGATATGTATCCAGTTGGAATAACCCGGTAAACAAAAGTAAGTAAATAAATAAATAAATAAATAAACCTGGCAAATTCTTAGAATTGGATATATCTCTTTCCATTAAGGTTAAACAAAAAGCTATCATATTCCAGAACAGGGCAAACAAGACTAGTACAGATGGCCACTGGCAATTATTTCATCCTGTTACCCTACCAGTATTCTTTGAAGTAAGAGAAACTGGCTATTGAAATGACCTAAGTATTTCATTAAAATGAAACTTACAGCATATTTTTGCAATTCACAGTTTCACACATATTTCATTTTTCATTTAGAGAGGATATAATAACATTCCCATGTTGCAAACAAGGGAAGAGTGTACTAAAGTCGCAATGTTTGCATTGCTGCTGCTAAAATTTATTTCAAAGTATCTGGCTTAGTCAAGTGAAGGATGCATCTACTGCAGGTTGTAAATGATCATGCCATTTATATAAGCAAGTGTTGATTTCTGGTATAAGCACTTCTTACTTCTGTAGTAAAAAATAACAAACCAGGAATTTGGATCTGGGTTTAGTTTGGGACTTCCCCGAGTTCAAGCAACTAATACCAGTGTTAAAGAAGTTAACACTAATATTTTTAGTCCTTTGCAAGTGCTAAATGAATGGAAGCCTAACAGATTTAATATGGACACTATTAACACGAACTCTGATTCATGAAGTGAACATTCTCTGACTGTTAGTGAGATGCTGAATGCATTAGAGAAATCTTTATATGCCTTCAAAAAATTACAGTTGGACAATTGCTATTTAACCAAATGCATTGATGCTGTTTGTGTTCCTAAAGGATTCAGGCTTTGGCGATACCCGAATGGGGAAGCAGAAAAGCCAGACATGATCAAAGATTTGCACATGATTTTCGACAGGGCTGGATGTGAAATCATGAAAGTGATGGTAAAATACAACAATATAGAACTGGATCATCCGTCACAGAGAGTTGATGAGTTAGACAAGAAAATTTGAGATGACCATCTGTTCCCACTTACAAAATTAATTATTTTAACATATTTAACAACATTGACCGCTGACACTGTAAGGATATCTTGAACAGAAAGGTCAAAAAATGTAATTGTGATTTGGATTTGTACACTAAAAAAAATTGTGTATCCAAAACCTCCAGGTTCCATTGGTAACAGGAGGTTTCAGGCTAATGAGGAGCGAGTACAACTGGAAGTCCCTCCCCCCGAGGTTATGAACGAACACTTGCATGGAGAAGTTGAGTCTTACCCTTTAGCAGAGAAAGGTCTGTGAAGGTTGGAGAGGCTCAGAAACAGGGATTACTTTCAAAGAATGGAATAGGGGGAAGAGAGTTACATGAGGCAAAGAGAGAAACCGAAGAAGCAGGGATGGACCAGGAGATAACACAATCAGTGTTTTCGTTGACATTTGACTCCAGTGGATTGGATACATCATTGTGTACATTTGGCAAGATTTTCAACGTTGAAGGTGACTTTTATATTTACAACTATTCTTCGAAATCTATGTCTAGTCAACATTCCAATTTGGTTGCTAAAGGGCTGTCATTTGTGCCCGCTAGAAGGGCTGATTTAGTGCAAACTGTGATTGATTTAAAATTGTTCTGTCGTAAGATTTATCTAGCCCTTTGGTTTCAAGATAATGTAAGGGACACTGACAATAGTATGCTTACAAAATCTAATCCTCCTTTTAATAACTTGGTCCAGTAGTTCAAAAAACTTTCTGAACTTGACATTTGACATGTATTAGACAATAAGCGTTCATGTAAATTTGTTAATATGAACAGAAATGAAAAACAGTTATTGAATGAAGTGAGTAAAGACTCTGAAATATGTATTATGAAACCAGATTAAGGGGGAGGCCTTGTGGTTATGGAACGGTCTGATTATTTGGCCCATATGAATCAACATCTGTTGTCTGATATGTACACTGAAATTTCATTAAATGAAATAAATGTAGCATATTTAAAAACTGATTGTACATTACAGGACATGCTAATGCAGGGCCAAATTTCAGAGAGTGAGTTTTGTTTTATGGTTAATCCAAAACCTGTGGTAGCTAGTATTTTTGGTACACCAAAAATTCATATTAATATTGTCAAATCCCCCTTACATCCAATAGTGGATGGTACCAGATCTAAGACATGTTTCATTGCAAAATTTTTTGATATTTCCATAAAGAATGGGTTGGATCAAATAGACTACATATGCAAGGATTCTTGGCATATTTTTGCATAAAATGAGTAGAGTAGAATATGATGACAAACTGATTTTTGTTACCATTGATGTTCATAGCTTGTTTTCAGTGATTCCCCATCAATAGGCTTAAAGTGGTTTGGGGAACAACTAACAAAACATTTACATTTAGATAACTCGCGAGTTAATGCCATTACGAGCGTTATGGAACTAGTATTACAAAACAATTTTCTATTCTTTGAAGGACAATGTTATAGGCAATCAACAGGTGTTGGTATGGGGGCAGCTTGTGCCCCCTTATTTGAAAATGATGTCATGGCTGAGTGGGAGGATTTATTTGTCTTTAACAGTGAATATCAAAATTGTTGGGTGGTCTATACCTGGATTTTAGATGACATATTTATTGTGTGGAGAGACACCCCTGATAGATTGGAGCAAGTTTTGCAATACATTAACAACACAGTTGATTTTATATCCTTTTCTAGTAATTGGGATATAGAAAAAAATCTATTTTTGGATGTGGAAATTGTAAAGGACAAGGAAATGAATAGGTTTGTTTCTAACATATATCGCAAACCTATCTTTTCCAATACCTGTCTGCACTTTACCAGCTGGCATCCTATGCATCAGAAGAAATCTGTGGTAAAGGGCCAGCTGGTAAGAGTGGCCAGAATGGTTTCAGCATTCGATAAGTTCCAACATGAATGTGAATTTGTAATTAATATGTTTGTCAAAAGAGGCTACCCCATGGAATTTTTGGAAACTATCAAAAATGAAGTCATAATAAAGACACAAAATGGATATTTTCAACCTATACTCCGAAGTCACAAGATCACTCATACATCTGTTGAACATTTTCAGGGGGAAAATAATGGCAACATTAGTTATCAGAGAAAAGGGAAAACTTTCATTTCCACCTATAATTTAGATAGTGGGAGTATAGCAGCTGTTATTAAGAAAAACTGGGACCTTTTTAGGGTGATGACAACCTTATCCAAAGGGTTGGGATAGAACCATCAATAGTTTATAGGAAAGGTATGTCTTTTAAGAAACTGTTAGAAAGGACAGTGGTGGAAAAAATACATGTTCATCTGGGTATGAAAAAGTGTGATGCTTGTGCATTTTGTTCAGTTATTTTATGTGGAAGTGATGTTACTGTGAGAAATGTTTTGTACAAGATAGAAGGCAAATACAATTGTTGTACAAAAAATGTTGTTTATTTGGCCCAGTGTAAATCATGTCCTGCTTTCTATGTGGGGATGACTTCTAGTAGGCTAAAGAATCATATATATGAGCATTTACAGGATATCAAGAAACAAAAAAGTACTAATGCATTGTATAGACATCTGAGTTGCAATACAGATCATGTTTTTGGATTTTTAATTATAACTAAGATAGACAAGGATATGCAAGGTAGGGTTGTTGATGAACATCTTAACTTTTGTGCACTAAAATGGCAAATTAAGTTGAATGCAACCCAGTACCCTGGATTAAATGTGGCAGCATCTATCAGCTCATGCTTAAAGTTGAAGCAATTGTGTATTAAGTGATTTTTATTGGTTAATAGGATGGGGTGTGTTTCTTACTAACCTATTTTAGCAGCAAAAAATGTTTGTGGTAATTGAATTCTGAAGAAGTTTCTACTGGAATGAAAGGGCTTTACTCTTTGGATTGTTTGTGGTACTTTTAATAAAAGAAATTTTATGCAAGTTTTGAAGCGTTTGGTACTTTGAGTTTCCTGGTATCCAGCACTGTCATGGTGAGGATTTTGTCACTTCTTACTTCTCTCCAATGAATCCATAAATAGCCGTTGTCAGGAGCAACACTATGTGCTTTCTTTACTGCCACCCTCTTTCTCAGCATACGTTCTACATGTGTTATACTTTAACTATCTATTTAAAAATGTATACGGACATAGAATATCAGTACTGTGGGCATAATTGTAAAGGTTTAAAATATATTTTCTGTCTGTCAACACTTTTGTTATACTGTGACCACTAATGGTTATTTTTGACATGGTTGGTAATTTCTTGTATCATTGGGTTGAGCTTGAAAATAGACCAATAGGATCAGTGCACTACAAAGGCCAACAAATACAAGCAACCAACAAATTCCCAGCCTTAACTCATTCAGTGTCATTTCCGTATTTTTTGTGGTATTGTATCAAATTTGATTCCTCTGTTGGATTTGTAGAATATCATTATGACCTTCTGAGTGCACCCTCTTAGATGTGTTTGAATCATGGTAAAATCCATTTCAAAATATCTAAGAGAAATTAACCACTCTAGATGTTTGTTACCAGATGTCTTAGCGACACTATAATCTTCCTAAAAGTCTTCAAAGGTCACAAACATTTTTCAGAATAAAAAATGAAACTGTTGGCATACACCACTGCTTTGGCTCTGTTCTGAGTGTGCAATGCATCGTGGGTACTTGATAAATACTGTGCAATGTCATATTAACTGACTTTTGGATTTGGTTTGACCTAGTTTTCAACCTAAAAAAAAAAAAGAAAACATCATGCAACAGTGGGTTACTGAATGCAGCCTAATGACTCCTGTGACTTGTGACATGACTTCTGTTTTTGCCATCACTTTGTGGTATTTTGTAATAATTGGTTTTACTTTGCATGTTTCTGTTATTGTGTCTAGAATACTACATTTAAACATTATTTTGAATATGTATCTATGTAGGTACTTCCTTAAAAATATAATTTCTGGTAAGCTTCTTGAATAAACAGCTGAATACATAACTGGTGACAGCATGCACATTTTATATGGCCTATGTTAAGCTGGACATTTATTTCTACAATCTTTTAATAAGACCTAAGTAGTCATAATGTGAAAAGAAATTCATAAGTGATAATTTTGTTCAGTTTAGTATAAAATCATACCCATACACTGTTCATTTCAAGAATTTTGGTTGCCCAGGATTTAAGATTTTATATAGTATAGGAACTGAGCTGATGCTTAATAAACTCTCAATAAATAATATTGAAAAAAGGATATACTTGATAACCTTACGTTATTATCAGCAGGCATACACTGACAATATACAGTCATTATCCCTGGGGTTTAGAAACATTTCCATAATTTTGTGTGAGTGGCCATGAACAGGGCATGCGTGCAATTCAGACACACACTGAGCATGAGCAGTAAAGGACAAGCAATCTAGCAGCTCATATTGTATGCTAATTGTGGCATAATGACATGATAATGGGCAACCTGATTAACATGAGGATATTCATGGATTCAATGTGGGTAATTGATATGGTAGAATGATTCAGAAACATATATATTCTGTGGCTACATGCACTTGCTATAGTGCAACTGACCTCTGTACAATCCTGGAATTAGGAGACGTGAATAATAGAAGAAGATATGGGGTAACAGCAATATTAACAAATGTCTATATGCAACAGGCTGTGCTTGCTGCTGTAGGCATGGTGTAGTGCGTTGTTACTGCTGTAGGTGCCATGTCATCTGTTTGTGTATATGCAACAGGCTGTGCTTGCTGCTGTAGGCATGGTGTAGTGTGTTGTCACTGTTGTAGGTGCCATGTCACCCATTTGTGTATATGCAACAGGCTGTGCTTGCTGCTGTAGGCATGGTGTAGTGCGTTGTCACTGTTGTAGGTCCCATGTCACCCATTTGTGTATATGCAACAGGCTGTGCTTGCTGCTGTAGGCATGGTGTGGTGTGCTGTCACTGTTGCAGGTGCCATGTCATCCAGTTGTGTATATGCAACAGATTGCGCTTGGTGCTGTAGGCATGGTGTACTGTGATGTCACTGTTGTAGGTGCCATGTCATACATGCACACCTAACATTTTATGCCTGTTAAGATACTGAAATTGCGGGTCACTACCTTGTGAAGAGTGTCACAGTCATGGACCTGATTAAGATGCATTCCCCTTATTTACAGGCCTGCAGGACTTGTGGAGTATCTATCCCTGTGGACACCCAGAAATGTGTTGTCTTTGAAAATAGTAGCTACAGGGATCGTTCAGTGACTAACCAGAGATATGCTAGAGGTGTCCCAGGCATCTGCTTCAAGGATACTCTGCCAGTTCCAACAGGAGATATGACAGAGGTGTCCCAGGCATCTGCTTCAAGGATACTCTGCCAGTTCCAACAGGAGATACGATAGATGTGTCCCAGGCATCTGCTTCAAGGATACTCTGCCAGTTCCAACAGGAGATATGATAGAGGTGTCACAGGCATCTGCTTCAAGGATACTCTGCCAGCTCCAACAGGAGATATGATAGAGGTGTCACAGGCATCTGCTTCAAGGATACTCTGCCAGTTCCAACAGGAGATATGATAGAGGTTCCCCGGGCATCTGCTTCAAGGATACTCTGCCAGTTCCAACAGGAGATACGGCAGAGGTGTCCCAGGCATCTGCTTCAAGGATACTCTGGCAGTTCCAACAGGAGATACGATAGAGGTGTCCCAGGCACCTGCTTCAAGGATACTCTGCCAGTTCCAACAGGAGATACGATAGAGGTTTCCCAGGCATTTGCTTCAAGGATACTCTGTCAGTTCCTTGATGTCATGCTGCAATATGTGGGGGAGCATATATGGGTTCCTTGTACCACAGAGCAGAGAGCCAAAACCATGCAGGATTTATATACCATAGTACCCCCTTTCCCAAGGTACTAGGGGCCATAGACTGCACCCACATTGCAATAAAGCCTTCACCTAGTAAGAAGATATATTAACCATACTACTTCATCAACTGCCAGTGTGTCTGTAATGCATAGATTATAATCTGCAATGTATGTGCGGACCTCCAGGCAGTACTCACTACTTCCACATATGAGACACATGCAACCTATATGGTTTGGGTGGGGCAGTTTTCCCTAGGGGTACTCATAATAGGCCTTGGGCTTCTGTTGAGCCGTATTTGGCCTGGTGAAGGCTCACTACTGCTGTCTAGATTTGTCCGTGTCTGCCCTATAGTATGACTCTGGAACATGTACTAAGATATTTTCTGTCTGTGCTGTGTTAGGGAACACAATATTGAGGAAACAGTTGCAGCAAGTAGTATACCTGTAGTACATCACACCATTTGGTACAGGACAAACATGATGAGGAGGCAGTGGAGGGGCTGGCAGCAGGACTATGGGGGGCTATGCCAGACAAAGGCCGATGCTGCATGCAGTGGCACTGGCCTACAGGCTGCATACGGCTTTTAATGTGACGTCAGATTAAAACATTATAAAGAACATTAAAAGTGATGCATGCAAACCCACAACCAAGCTGTGCTTATCCATATACACACTGGCCACATTGTTCATTAGACATAGCATACCCAAGTAACAAAGAAGAGATAACAGGGCACCATTAGCATTAATTGCAAAGGTGAGGGGGAGTATAGTGTGCAGTGATGATATGACTTTTATCAAACTGGTGCTGTGTGTGTGTGTGTGTGTGTGTGTGTGTGTGTGTGTGTGTGTGTGTGTGTGTGTGTGTGTGTGTGTGTGTGTGTGTGTGTGTCTGCTGGGAAGTGACCTGAACAGATTTTGTAGCACTGTGGGAAGCTCATACACCACATGCAGGAGATGCATGTATATTATCTGCACACCCTTTTCCATAGGACCACCCTCTTCTGGGAGGGTCACCAGAAATATCCAGCTCTTGCCTAGCGGAAGGCGATCTGCATGAACATGATTTATGGCTCATGCTAAACAATTATGTGGCATAAACCCTATGTTTTTGTGGATGTCCACATCTGGCCTGACTCACCACTACACTGGATGGTGGGATACGAGTGGTTGCACTGTTTATGCCTGGCATAGGTCTCCTCCTTCCACAACAGCCCTCAACACTAAAGGCAGAAGTGTAGAGCAGCCATGGTAAACATGTCTAGCAAGTGTCCTTTATGCACAGGTACACCTGTGTCACACAAGCTGCCTAAGAAATATGTCCATCAGGTAACACAAGTGGGACTTGCAGTACCTCAAGTCATCCTGCACACCCAGTAAAACAGGTACCATCTCAGCAAAGACCAAGGTGTTGTTTGCTATTCCTCTATGATGGCCCTGGACATTTGGTGGGTCATGAACTTGGAGATAACCAGCTTGGGGAGCAGTACCCATTACCATCTACAGCCATTGTCATGCCAGCCTCCCTTGCCCTCATCATGCTCACTGGAGATGTTGGCAGGCAGCTAAGGTTGACTGCCCTATAGGGAGAGAAAGCCCTTTCCAGCTAGACTTCTCTGTGACTCCCTATCCTTCACTGTTTTCCAGTATCTCTGGGGTGTGTTCCACAGACCCAGTCACAGAGGCCATGTCCACTGACTAGTGTGGGGATCTGGATTCCACATTTCCTGTATCCAACAAAGACAACATAATCCATTACTGTGCCACATTTTAGCTGCCAATATTGCCAGAGTAATTGCTATCAGTTTGTGGTATAGCCATGGTGGAGGAGCTTGATAAAATTTCACCAGTGAAGAAACCAAATGGAAATACCCATTATAAATGAGACCCATCAGCAGTACTTTAATCCCACTGAATTAATTACTGCATAGTGGTAGAATGTAATCAGATACACTTTGTCTTTTACTCTTGGTCTTGTAGTTTGACCGTTTGCAAAATAATGGATACAACATGTACTCATATGTAGTATGTAGTACACATTTATCCAGTATGTTGTAACTTAATACATCATGGATATACACCCGAGGCATCACTAAATGAGCTTAGAGCCTGCTGTAGTTCTGTTTCAATATCCAGGACTCCTCCATGGCCTAAGGATGACTCAGGCCCCATGCGCAGAGAAGCAATTAACTTCTCCATCTCTTTAAATAGTCATTCAAATTTTTACTGAGATTACCTCTCATTGCCCTGTGTTCCTGTGCCAGGCAGGCACCATGATTACCTGCATAGACAGGTGGGTGGGCAGTACACTGTCTGTGTCTTGGCATCTGACCTGATTGTAGACATTGCCCGGGCCACTGCCAGCGTGTATATCATTGATCATATCTCACCTGGCACAGTCACAATAGAGTTAGTCAGATTATCATAGCAGATCATCTGGTAGAAGTATAGCGAGGGTGGGGCAAAGGGGACAACCACCCTGGATGCAAGGTGTCAGGGAGTGTGATTGGCAGATTTAGTTGTTTTATTTTGTTTTTCTTCTCTGCCTTTTTTTAAGTTAAAGTAGCAAAGATGGATGGCTTTAGCATTTGGTGCTCTTCCTTGGGAGTGAAGGAGCACCAGATTGGCTTTTATTTTTATGTACATTCTGAGGGCATTAGAGACTTGGACAGCCTCCTTAGGAGAGAATGGAGGAGTGCCAAATTGGAGAATGGACCTTGCTTATCTCACACAGAGCATGAAGGATGTAAGGAGTAGAGTGTTAGGACCTTGCATTTCTCCAGAGCACTGATTAAGAAAACACTTTGTTTTTGTTGCTTCTCAAACTTTCTTTGAGGATACCAGACTGAGGAGTGGCAGTGAGTGCCAAATCAGATAGCCAAACTCTTGTCATCCACTGACCACTGTGGAAACAGAGCACCTGCAGCAAGATCTCATTCTGTGCCTGAGACAACTTCCATTTTTATTCCTTGCTTTTCAAGGGCAAAATGTTGTGTGTGGAAAGAATAATTTATATAAGGAGACACATGTTGATGCATTTCCTACAGATACCCTTGTACACTTTACTGGCTTGTGCACATACACACACCCCCTGCACACCCATAGGCACTGTTTATACAACTTTGGTATGTTGTGACCCCCCCCTCCCCCACAAGAAGCAAAGGTGGTTAGTATACAGGGCATGCCCAGCCCACAGTTGACAACATCAGATAGTGGCCTCCAATAAAATACCACTGTTAAGCAACATCTGTATAATGATTGGCTGTGGCTTATCTTACATGTCACATGCCTTTAACTGCATCAGGTTGTATGCATAAATGGCTAGACTAATTACACACATGAATAGAGACAATAGGTTCTGTAAGTAACATAATCTGTATAAAGGCAGGCTGCTTGCAGACACAATACAGGTACCTCACTAGTGGTAGAAAGCTGAGAGTTTTAGCTGTAGGTTGTGGTAAGCAATTACACAAACCTATTCTGTATTTTATGCCCTACAGGGGTGTCACTGCCTAAAACAATGACAATATCCAGTTTGTGTGTGGATTAAATAAAAAAACTGTAATACAGCTAGTGACAAGCTGTCAAAGTGCGTATACCTAAGCTGTAACACAACCTTACTTGCAGTTTATGTAATCTGCTGTATACAGCACTTTTAAAGTCTGTGAGGTGTCTCCTCCACCCAAGAAAAACTTTCCTCACACACTGTTTGGAGAGCACAAAGTGCTGGACTGCAGTTAAACTAATTAGGGCCTACCTGTAATATGGCCTTTACAACTACCTGCACACAGTCTGAACCAACAACAGCTGACATCTAATACTTGTACAATTTTATTCGTATGAAGTTTCAAACAGACATTACAATTTACCCACAAAATCTGTGCTGTCGAACTTTATTGTTGAATTGCTCTTTGACCTCCAGTTCTTGGGCACAAGGTAACCCCTTTTTGATTGACATACCTGCCATGACTATATAAATACAGCTGCACTTTAAAATGTTACAAAACAGTTTACTATGGCACATTGCCTGAGCAGCTTTACAAAACAGCACCTGCTGGAGGCAGAACACCTAAGCCCAAAGTTAGAAAAGTCAAAGTTACCTCACAAAAGAAAACTGTAGATCCTGATGAATGCAGTTTATGCAGCTGGGACTGCAGTTTGGTTGACTGCCCACTGGTCATCTTTCATAGTGCTATAAGGATCTTTGCCAAAGATGGGGTTTATATCACATAAATTTGAACCTCTGTTCATGGCAGGTGTGCTAATTAGGTACCAACTCATGTTACTGAATGTTATCTGCCTGTCACACCAGTAGGCCTTCTCATGCACTCCCATGAGTACCTGCAAGCACACTTATACACACACACAGATAGAGAGAGACAGAGAGACACTATGGGAAAATCTGATCTCATAGTTAAGCATGACAAATATACCACAAACATTTATTGCCATATTTCATTGCTTCTTAAGTACTTACTAGACTATTGATATGTAAGATTCTTTAGCACCCTAGCCAGGTATCCCCAGTGAGTTTCTAATCTTAGTAGTGTAGTACCAATGCTCCTGTATATTACAGTAGTCTTGTATAACCCCAGGTGAAGTCATCCTTCAGTACTGAGTGAGAACCCTTTGTACAGTAAGTGTGGATAACCTTGACCCTGGAGCAAGTATTTATATGCTCCCCTTTCTATAAGGGATAGGGATGCCAAACCAGGGGTGAATTTACAGTTTGTCATCCATACGTCCAGGTTTCACTTGAATAAATTAAGCAACATAATTAATTTCACATGGAGAGGAAGAAGGTTCAAGAGAAGTGGTAATCTCTGTGAGACATATATGTCCTTCTGGCATGTTCTATTTAAGTTGCAATGGAGACTGAGGGCTCTATAATGTTCTTTTCTCTGCTACTATTGGAGTTAAAGATGTGCAGAAGATCTGAAAGAAGGTGTCAGTAAAGGATCTGTATGCAAGGCAGAGATGTATCCTTAGGACCCTGTAGGACACTGAGAAGAGGGACCGATCTTTGTGGCAATCGGAACATCTTTTCAGATTTAGTTCCTTGTTGAGACAAGGTGTGGTCACTCAAACTGAATCAGCTGCTTGGACAAGCACATGCTGAATGGGATATTATATTCAGTGATTGGCCTAATTATTACAGTGCACAGCAGAATAATCACCTCCCTACATTTGGTTGCCATACCCTTGCTAATAAGCTATGCTACAAAGAAAAACTTCCTAACAATAGTTTATACATGGTGGTCAAATGGCAGCTCATTATCTGCATACTTTACCAGGTCCCTCATCACAGGGTCAATTTTCAAGAAAGTGCTGTTGATGTGATAGCTTGTTTTTTTGAAGGATAAGCTTGTGTTCATAGGTGAATACTAGGCCAACTTCCCTGAAAAGCCATTTTAAGCCTAGCCAATAACGCAAGGGGGAAATCAAACCCCTTTACTGATGCAAAGACTTTAACCATCATGCCAAACCTCCCACTCCTTTATGATGATTAGTTTTAGAATAATTTTGACACCAGATATTTGTTAATGACAAGTCTTCCTAAAGGATCTTGGTGTCTTCTTGAGAGTGTATGATGGCACTATGTTTCCAATCATCAGCAAACTTTGTCAGCCATAAGCCATCAGCAACTGCCTTGACCTCTGGGAAGTAAGTGCCAAAAGGAGTGGCAAGAGGATCAAGGTCTGGGATATTTTACCTCTTGCTAGAGGGAGATCCATTCACCTTAATTTTTGAGGATCTATTTGTGAGCCAGGTTGCTATTCAACAGGTTACACAGGGATTTGTAATAAGCCAGATGAGTTTATCAACAATATCTGAATGGGGAATGGTGTTAAATGCTTTTGTGAGATCCACATATGCAGTCTGAACAGTTTTTCCCTCATCCATTGCTTTAGTCAACTTTTTAAAGAAGTCATTCAAGTTGAGTAGGTAGGATCTGCTTTTGACAATTCTGATACTTTGTAGGTTGCTTATGTCTTTGGCTATTAATTCCAGAATGATCCTTGCCATAGTCTTACATAGGAGGCTGTTCAAGCTTATAGGTCTATATTTGTCTGGACTGGTTGATGCCCCACGTTTGTGAAGGGGGAAGATTGTTGCAGTCCACAATTCATTTGGTGTAAACTGTGTTTGAAGGCTAATATTGAAAAGCCTCTGTGGGTGGTTTGACAGGTTATGTTTTAGGCTGACCAACAGGTATCCTGGTATGTTATCCAGCCCCATAGAAGCTGTGTTCTTGGCCTTGGATATTGCCTTAAGGACTTGTTCCTGGTTGATTTGAGAAGGAGGTGCAGACGCTGATAAGTAGTCTAGGCAGGGGGGGTAGTGAAGTTAAAAAGTTAAAGCTAAATTTATGCAGTAGTAGATTGGCTATGTCTTCAGGCTTAGAGTATGTGATATTGTTTACAATTTGTTCAGTGCAGTTTTGAACATTATTTTTAAGGTTTCTGACATAGTTAAAAAAAGTCTTAGAAATAATGTTCAAAATTGCACCGAGCAAATTGTCTTTTGCCCAGGCAGTTATGTTTACCTTATTCCTAGCTTTGGTTGATTTAATCTGGGTTCAAAGTTCTCTGTTCACCTTAGAAAGAACATTTTTGGAATTTTAAGAATTAGATTTATTTTTACACGCAATGAGATTTTTCCTTTTATTGTAGAACCTACTTATACTAGGGTTACACCATAAGGGTTTATTCTTAAACATGGGCTATATTTATTTTGGAGAAGGGTAGATGCTTCAAATCAGTTATTTGCATGTTCATAAAATTTTTGTGTGAAGAATGTCCCACTTGTACCAGGGTCCTTAGTGAGGAAGTGAAAGTGACAGTTTGCTAGGTCATCACTCAGCTTTAACATGTTTGCTTTGGCATAATCTCCGAATAACAAGTTATCAAAATGCACTGGAATGTATATGCATATTTTTTTCTGTGTAACTAGTCTGAACTATTCTGTTATTTCTTTCATTTCTGTATTTTTTTTTGTTTGTGAAATGTTTTGTTTTTCACCCTTGCTGAGCCCGAAATTGATCACTATTGATCAGTGCACTACCCAGGTAAACAAATATAAATAAGTAAACTGGAGGATGACTTTGGCTTCAGTGATTAGGTGAATATGACTGATTTATGGTCTGATTTGACTAGGGGAGAGTGTCATAACTGGGGAGGAACAGAACTGTCCTATATTGGTAAGAACCAAATCCAGGATTTTGTCACCCTTCATTGGGGAACTGACTAGCTTTGGCAGTGAGTTTATAATTATGAAGTCCAGAAATCTCTGGGCATACATGTCTGGGGTTTCCTAGTTAATGGAAGGGTTGCTGAAGTCACCTAAGAGAACACTGTTTGCCTGAATGCTTAGGGCTTCTATATTAGATAGGTAGGAGTCATGGGCCGAAGGGATCATGGGAGGCCCTATGGTTGACTACAATGTGATATGGGGTTTTGTTAATGGCAAGCTGGACATGGAGGAGTTCTAGGTTATCTTCCTTACTGAGTCTGGAGGTGTAATTCTGTTTTCTGAATATAGAAATACCACCACTTGTAGTGCTTTCATCTAGTGTGCTGGGTCTGAACGTGTGGTAGGTGTTGAAACCTTGCACTGCTGGGTGATCTCAATATTCATGAATCAGGTCTTTGTGATGATGCATAAATCAATATAGTCTATGGTAAGGAGTGCCTGCAGGGATTGAAGTTTTTATGCTGAGGTTCCTAGCACTGAGCAGCAATAACTCTATGTTATGCTGATTTTGTTTTGTCCAACTGGAGGCTTTTGAGGACTGACATTGCCTAAAAGAGACACTATGGAGTTGGACAAGGTTTTAGCCAATATGCGAAAGCCTTGTGGAGATAGGTACAGGCCATCCCTATCAAAGCAGTTAGGACTGTCTAGCATCTTCCGCTAGGCTAAGCCAGTTGTTGAAGTCAGTAATCTTTTGTTCACATTGTGGCATCATTTTCAGTGATGGTAAAATGCTGTTCTTTGATTGGTTCATACCTGCCTCAGTGGTAAATTCTGGCATCCGATAGGTGATTAATTATGACTTTCTTCTTATTAGTCTGTTGAGTGCTGCATGAGTCTGTCTCACTATTGAGTCAACTATGACTAGGATGTTAGATGGTGTGGAGGTTTGCCTTATGGGCTTTGACTTGAGGCACTGAAAGCCTAAGATGCATGTTTCACGGTGGCTGCTACCTGGGTAGAGTGTTAGTGAAGCTGCTGATGGCACTTGTTTTTTTAGTTTACATTTAGGAGGTGTTTGTGGTTTAGGTAGGTTACTATAAAATCCGCAACATATGTAGGTCTATGTGTTTGGTCTGTGTTGTCTGTGATAGGTTAAGTATTGTGATGTGTGTGTTACTGACAACCAGTTTGCTGTTTGTAGTGGCTTTATGTGAGAGATCTGCCTCCAACAATATTACATGACCACATCTCTCACACACTGTTTCAGGCTGCTAAAGTAATAGTTAGATGTCAGTAAACATGCAATTGCCCTTCATTATCTCAGGATGTCCATTTCAACCAGGGTGGCTACAGAGACAGTTGGAAAGTGCAAACCCATGATTCCAAGTGCTTACTAACAAGTGTTGAAGGGGGACAAGCACCTACAAAGTTTGGCGTTGACATCTGAAGGTGGAGATAGTCTCAGAGCTGTACGCAGCTAGGAATCAATGACCTTTGACTCCGTCTCCCACCAGAAGAAAAGAGTAGCACTAATCCCGAGCTGCTTCCCGATGAGTAGTATTAACCCAGGTGTTGATGGGTTAAGTACAATTGTTATAGTCTTCTCTTGGTAAATACATTGGATGGAATCTACAGCACCTGGGTGCAGCAGAAAACAAATTGCACAAAGGCCCTGAAGAGGTTCTGATTTAAAACTGCAACCAGACCATTCAATGAACTCCTACATATGCTGTCCAATCAGAGAACAGCAGGAAATTAGTGTCACTCTACTCCTTTTCTCACCAGAAGCAAAGCAGTAGCTTTAGTCCCAAGATGGCTCCTAAGCAGAAACTCTCAGGCTTTCCAGTGGCTGGTGATCTCTAGGAAGGTCAAGAAATAATGTCTCTCTGCTCCTTGTCTTACCAGGAGTAAAATAGAACACTAATTCCAAGCCATTTCCTGAGTAGCAGCTACAAGGCTCTCCAGTGATCAGTAATCTAGCCCCAGATTTTACAGATTTTAAAAGTAAGATGGGAAAGTGATTAATATTCAGTATATTGCAGTGTGCGCTAAGTGAGAGAGATGGTTTGAAAGAAAGGCTAACTCAAGTTTTAACAGTCTCGGGGTGACGGTTTGATCCTTCATTGTCCATTAATATGAGCAAAGGAGTTGAGACTGGGAGGAGTTTCCAAGACCAAATATACAGTAGAGGCAATCAGTTCCAAAGCCACTGAGTTTAAAACACAACAGGGAAGGGGCAGATGGGTGGGAAACAAAACTTATGTAAATGGAACGATATGTGCAGCATTCTAAAGGTGCCCCCTAGGATGCAAAATGTAATCCCAATGCTTTGTTTGGTTTTAGCTTTTTAGCTTGTGCATAGGAGCTACAGCTTCCAAGATTCACACCATTATAACATCCCGACATGCTGACAGTTTCCACTTTACAATATGGACACTCTACAGGTTGTGTTATTCAGATGTCCCATATTCCAAGATATGCACCAATAAAATCAAAAGGTGTGACACGAGAGGCCTGAAATAGTTTGCTGGAATGAGACTTGGAGAGTGGACATGGCCTCTAGGGGCACCGATTGTGGGGCAGAAAGGAGTCTAAAATCTTGTTATAACTGCCATATATGGACCATTGGGAGCTACCAAATGAGAAAAACTAGAAGGGTCTCCAGTATAAAGTGGACGTCAGCACAGTCTTACCTGACTGCTACCTGATTCCACTGGCATTTCAATCTCTGGTGAGCTGTGCAGGCACCCCTGCCATGGCCTGTGGTGGTGCTATCCTGACCTTCTTAACTATTGCAAAGGAGAGGTCATTGTAAGGGCACTGCAATGTATTGTAAGTATCTGTCCAGTCTAGACAGGCATATACAGATTTTATGCATAGCAAAGTATGGAATGATATTTTAATTTATAGCTGCAGATCCATTAAGGGAAAATTGTCTTCTTTACTGGATAAGAACAGAAATAGGTTCATAGGTTCATAGGTTCATACTAGGCTATCTGCCCTAGGGCATTTATAAGCCTAGCCAGAGTGTGTTTGGCTTTCGCCACCCATTTTAAATTAATTTTGCTATGCCCTTTTTCGAGGTTAGTATACTGTGCCTCTGTCTAACAGTGACACAGAAGTGATACCCGGGGTAAACCTACGATCCCCCATCCACTCATCAAGATTCCTCTTGAAGAGAGTCAATGAGGGACTCTGCCTAACTTGGACTGGGATTTTATTCCAGAGTGAAGGGAGCCTCTGGGTTATGAATCTGTCCCTCCAGCATGTCCTATTTATTTCAGTGCTGAGGTTCAAGTCTCTCGAGCGCGTAGCTCGATGGGATTTGGATTTTCTGTGGTGTAGTATATCCATTAATTCCGGGTTGGACGTGGCTTTATACGTCAGGCACAGATCGCCTCTGAGCAGGCGGTATGCCACTGAGTAGAGCTGGAGTTTCTTTAACCGGGCAGCATATGGCATCTGTTTGAGCCCTTTGATCCTCTTGGTGAGGTACTTTTGGGGTCTTTCAAGTTGCTGCAGGTGTCTGGTAAGGTACATCTCAAAAGGGGCATTGTACTCAATTACGAGCCTGATGAGGGATGAGTAAAGAGGCACGATGACCTCCCCTGATCTAGATGTGAATTGCTTCATGATTAGGTGGACTATATAAAATGTTTTTCTAACCGCTTTGGCCACGTGGTTGTCAAATGAGAGATTACTATCAACTTGGGTCCCCAGGTCCCTAATTACTTCTTCTGTACTTAATGGATTACCACCTATGTGGTAATTTGTGGGCACTTTGTTTTTGCCAAAGGGGATGACTATACACTTTTTGGCGTTTAGCTTGAGGCCATGGCTCTGGCACCAGTTGTCTGTTTCTATGAGGCCCTTTTGGAGGATGCTTGTGTCGGCTGGAGAGTCGATTATAGTGCCCAGTTTGCAGTCATCTGCGAACTTGGTCAGCCACAGACCTTCCATGTTGGCCTGTACCTCAGAGAAATATATACTGAACAGGAGAGGTCCCAGGACTGAGCCTTGTGGGATGCCACTTGTAACTGGTTTGGAGTCTGACATGGCTCCAGCAATTCTAACTATGTGGGTTCTGTCCTTGAGCCAGTTTGCAACCCATCTAGTGACATAGGGGTTTATATTTAAGCTGGTGAGCTTATCTATAATGCCCGAGTGGGGTATTGTATCAAAGGCTTTTGCGAGGTCCAGGTAGGCTGTGTGGACCACCTTTCCCTCGTCAATGGCCTTGGTGACTGTTTCAAAGAAATCAACCAGGTTTAAGAGGCAGGATCTGCCCTTAACAAAGCCGAACTGGATAGGATCCAATGTCTGTAGGTCCCCAATATCTTTTTTATGAGGTCCATGATGATCCTTTCCATAGCTTTGCAGACCAAGCTAGTCAGGCTTATGGGGCGATAGTTTCCAGGATCTGTTGAGGCACCACCTTTTTGGAGAGGGACCACTGTTGCTGTACGCCACTCTTTGGGTACATATCCTGTGGTAAGGCCGAGACTGAACAGTAGTTTTATGTTTGAGTTTAGCTCTTCTTGGAGTGCATGTAGGATGCAGCTCAGGACACCGTCTGGTCCCATTGATGCTGTGTTTTTTGCTTTGGAGAGGGCTGCTCTTACCTGAGCATCTGAGATGTCAGCGGGGGGCAGCACTCTGCTGGGATAGATATTTGCCCTTTTGGTGGGGAGGGGGGGGAGTTTGTGCTGAACCTGTCAGCTAGGATGTTGGCAATGAGAGAAAGCACTATACCGGGTACCACACAATAACGTCTTTATTTAAACAAAGTAAAAAGGAGAGGTGAGCGCTTTTGCAACCTTCGTTGCTTCATCAGACAAAGAATTAACTGTTCAACTGCTTATTTTATATCACTCTCAGTCAAAAAAAATTTTTTCCAATTAGTGACATCATACAACTTTTGAAAATTTAAAGGCATATATGACAAGAATATTGTAAAATACGCATATGAATATAAAATATATATACAAAAATGTAAAGTATGTTCATATTTATGCCTATCTAATTTAGAACAGTTAAATAATCTCATTAAAAATGCATATATATAAAAAAAGCATATAAATAAAAATGCATAGTATATTCATATTATGCATATCCAATTTAAAACAAATAATCTCATAAAAATGCATATATATAATATATATATATATATAAAAAATAAAAAAAGAATGCATAATACAAAATATATAATAAAAGAAATATATGTATATATATATATATATATATATATTTTTATTTTATGCAAAAAATTAATTGTGTTGAAGGCGTCTAGCTTTAAGAAATGGAACCAGTGATGTACAACCATTTAAGCCTGGATATCTATCAGCATTGAGCTTGATAATCCATCTTTGTTCTCGGCTCTCTGTGAAATTTTCTATATCTCCTCCCCTCACATTTCTATGTATATGTTGTAAAACAAAGAACTTGAAAGAGTGTGAAGGGTCAGTGTTTAAAACATGTTGAGCAAGCGCACTAATAGTTTTGTTATTTCTGATGTCTCTTATGTGTTCCAATATTCTATCCTTTAAGTTTCTATTTGTTTTTCCTATATAGAAGGCATGACATATTTGGCAGAAACAAAAATAAATAACATCTGTGGTTTTACAGTCTGCATATGAATGAGAGTATAGTGTAAAATTTCTAACAGGATGAGTATATGGTGTAGTACTATGAATATGTGTACAAGCAGTACAAGACCTACAAGGAAAAGTACCTTTGTGTCTGGGGTTATAGGTAGTTTTTTTTGACGTCTTTATTGCACAATTGTTGTTTTAATGTTAGATTATTTCTGAAACTGAAACTAGGTGCATTACCAATAAAAGAATGTAAACAAGGAATCTCATGTAAAATGTGCCAATGTTGTTTAATAATATTAGTATACTGATTAACATTACTAGCATAATGAAAAACCACTCTAATGCTATTATTTTGTGTATTATTTCTCAAATTACTGCTATCTGACGTAATAGAATTAGAAGATTGAAAATACGCTTTACATTTAGAGTCCCTGAGTGTCCAAGCATCAGAAATAGTTCTATCTATTTCATCTATATGATATCCTCTTCTTAAAAAATCAGTTTTCAATTTATTCAAAGCTAGTACTGCATCATTATCATTGTTGTGTAATCTTAGTGTTCTGTATACCTGCCCCTTGAGCACATTTCTTGGAATGTGTCTAGGATGCATACTGGTTTTGTGAAGGTATGTATTTTTCTTCGTGGGTTTGTGAAAAATTTTGCTGGTAAAACCTGTCAACTCTGATTTGATTATATGTACATCTAAGAAATCAATCTCAGATGTAGAAAATTTGTATGTGAATCTCAGAAAATCAGTAGTTGTATGAAAATAGTTAATAAATAATATAAGCTCAGATATATTGCCTTTCCATAATAAAAAAACATCATCCACAAAACGTGTATACCATAAAAGCTGACTAATAAATGGATTCTTATCAGAAAAGACATGTGTTTGTTCCCAGAATGTAAGAGATAGATTGGCATAACTATTTGCACATGGTGTGCCCATGGCAATGCCAATCTGTTGCAGAAAGAATTGTTCTTCAAAATATACAACATTATTTTCCAGAATAATCTCTAACAAACTGCATATAAGTTGTACTTTTTCATTGGTGAAGCAATTATTTCTTGTAAGAAAATTTCTAATCATATTAATGCCCCATGTATTCGGGATACTTGTAAACAATGACTCTATATCCATAGTAACAAGAGCAAAGTCATTAATATCTGATAAACTTTCAATTCTAGTATGTAATTTCTCTAGAAACATTTTGGTGTCTCTTAAAATATTTTCGCATTTGTCTAAGAGCACATGCAGTGTACTTTCAACATAAATAGACAGTGGTTCTGTACACCAACCAGTGCCTGAGACTATGGGACGCATTGGTGGCAGACTTCTGTCTTTATGAACCTTTGGTAAGCCATAAATCTTAGGAATAGTTGGACTCAAGACATTAAAGTATTTAAACAGTGGTTCATCTATTAAATCAGTAATTAATAAGTCAAAAATCAAAAAAGACACTTTATCAATGATGGCATTCACTGTAACTTTTGAGATTCCTCTGTATGTATCATTATTAAGCAGTAACTTATACATTTGTTGTACATACAATTGCTTATCTAAAATAACAATACCTCCACCTTTATCTGCCTGTTTAATAATGACAGAATTCAAGTTCTTTAGTTCATTCAGTGCTCTATATTCACTTGTATTTAGATTTCCATAGTAATAGTCACTCAAATTATCATCATATATTTGCCTAAAAGATGTTTCACATATATCAAGGAATCTTTGTATACTCGGGGGAGTATAAGGAATGAAAGTGCTAGGCTGTTTAAACACATACATATTATTTGTAACATTGTTTGGGAACAAAACTTTTAGAGACAAATTCCTGCCTAATAATTTAAGGTCTTTAATCATTTCTGTAAGATTAGCCTTTCTAGCAGGTATAAATGAAAGGCCCTTATTTAAAACATTCAACTGTTCCGGTGTTAAAATAATAGAGGAAAGGTTCAAAATCAAACCTGTAGTTAAGTCCGTCTCCTCTTCGGAGAATGTACTGCTCCTTCCAGTGAACCCAGTTGCAGTGACTGTCCTTTGTGTACATATTGTTTCATTCGATTCTTGTAAGGTAGTGGTACTCTCAAAGTGAAGTTGCCTTGTTTGCTGGCATCTAAAAAAATACTTTCTGTGTTCTTTGTTCCCAAACAATGTCTCTAAAAGTTTTGTTCCCAAACAATGTTACAAATAATATGAATGTGTTTAAACAGCCTAGCACTTTCATTCCTTATACTCCCCCGAGTATACAAAGATTCCTTGATATATGTGAAACATCTTTTAGGCAAATATATGATGATAATTTGAATGACTATTATATGGATATAGAGTCATTGTTTACAAGTATCCCGAATACATGGGGCATTAATATGATTAGAAATTTTCTTACAAGAAATAATTGCTTCACCAATGAAAAAGTACAACTTATATGCAGTTTGTTAGAGATTATTCTGGAAAATAATGTTGTATATTTTGAAGAACAATTCTTTCTGCAACAGATCGGCGTTGCCATGGGCACACCATGTGCAAATAGTTATGCCAATCTATCTCTTACATTCTGGGAACGAACACATGTCTTTTCTGATAAGAATCCATTTATTAGTCAGATTTTATGGTATACACGTTTTGTGGATGATGTTTTTTTATTATGGAAAGGCAATATATCTGAGCTTATATTATTTATTAACTATTTTCATACAACTACTGATTTTCTGAGATTCACATACAAATTTTCTACATCTGAGATTGATTTCTTAGATGTACATATAATCAAATCAGAGTTGACAGGTTTTACCAGCAAAATTTTTCACAAACCCACGAAGAAAATACATACCTTCACAAAACCAGTATGCATCCTAGACACATTCCAAGAAATGTGCTCAAGGGGCAGGTATACAGAACACTAAGATTACACAACAATGATAATGATGCAGTACTAGCTTTGAATAAATTGAAAACTGATTTTAAGAAGAGGATATCATATAGATGAAATAGATAGAACTATTTCTGATGCTTGGACACTCAGGGACTCTAAATGTAAAGCGTATTTTCAATCTTCTAATTCTATTACGTCAGATAGCAGTAATTTGAGAAATAATACACAAAATAATAGCATTAGAGCGTTTTTTCAGTATGCTAGTAATGTTAATCAGTATACTAATATTATTAAACAACATTGGCACATTTTACATGAGATTCCTTGTTTACATTCTTTTATTGGTAATGCACCTAGTTTCAGTTTCAGAAATAATCTAACATTAAAACAACAATTGTGCAATAAAGACGTCAAAAAAACTACCTATAACTCCAGACGCAAAGGTACTTTTCCTTGTAGGTCTTGTACTGCTTGTACACATATTCATAGTACTACACCATATACTCATCCTGTTAGAAATTTTACACTATACTCTCATTCATATGCAGACTGTAAAACCACAGATGTTATTTATTTTTGTTTCTGCCAAATATGTCATGCCTTCTATATAGGAAAAACAAATAGAAACTTAAAGGATAGAATATTGGAACACATAAGAGACATCAGAAATAACAAAACTACTAGTGCGCTTGCTCAACATGTTTTAAACACTGACCCTTCACACTCTTTCAAGTTCTTTGTTTTACAACATATACATAGAAATGTGAGGGGAGGAGATATAGAAAATTTCACAGAGAGCCGAGAACAAAGATGGATTATCAAGCTCAATGCTGATAGATATCCAGGCTTAAATGGTTGTACATCACTGGTTCCATTTCTTAAAGCTAGACGCCTTCAACACAATTAATTTTTTGCATAAAATAAATATATATATTTATACATATATTTCTTTTATTATATATTTTGTATTATGCATTCTTTTTTTATATATATTATATATATGCATTTTTTATATATATATATTATATATATGCATTTTTATGAGATTATTTCATTGTTTTAAATTGTATATGCATAAATATGAATATACTATGCATTTTTATTTATATGCTTTTTTTATATATATGCATTTTTAATGAGATTATTTAACTGTTCTAAATTAGATAGGCATAAATATGAACATACTTTACATTTTTATATATATATTTTATATTCATATGCGTATTTTACAATATTCTTGTCATATATGCCTTTAAATTTTCAAAAGTTGTATGATGTCACTAATTGGAAAAATTTTTTTTTTTTGACTGAGAGTGATATAAAACAAGCAGTTGAACAGTTAATTCTTTGTCTGATGAAGCAACGAAGGTTGTGAAAGCGCTCACCTCTCCTTTTTACTTTGTTTAAATAAAGACGTTATTGTGTGGTACCCGGTATAGTGCTTTCTCTCATATACTTCTCTTTTTATATACTGGGTTTTACCTGTATAGCCGTTTGCTTTTTGTTTATTAGGATGTTGGCAATGTCTGTGGGTTCGGTGTATTTTTTGTCATTTTGGACTAATTCTGAGCATATCTGGGAATTCCCACCCAGGTTCCTAACATAACTAAAGAAAGCCTTGCGATTATCCTTAGTGTCCTGTGCAATTTTTCTCTCGAAGCTGGCCTTAGACGATTTTATGAGTGCCCGTAGTTTTTTGCTAACACTGATCAGAGATGCCTTCCCTTTTTGGGATTTTGCTCTATCATGTAGTAGCTTCCTCCTTCTATTGTATAGTTTGTTTATGGCTGGGGACCACCAGACAGGACGTCTGCCTTTGGAGGATTGGGTCTTGGTTTTATTTGGGATTGCATGATCCATGCATTCCTGAAGGTGTTCAAAGAATGCATTTATAAAGGATTCTGCAGTCTGGGCTGTATCTTCCACAGGCTCGGGGGC
Source organism: Protopterus annectens (assembly GCF_019279795.1). Lineage (NCBI taxonomy): Eukaryota > Metazoa > Chordata > Ceratodontiformes > Protopteridae > Protopterus > Protopterus annectens. The sequence continues at coordinate 1,467,466,122 of NC_056745.1, read as the reverse complement.
TTTGAAGGATTCCACCTCAGTTTTGAGGAGTGTGAAATTTGCTTTAGAAAAGTTTTTCACTGTGGTTTTCTGGGCAGGGTGTGGGGTCGGGATGTGAATATCCAGTGAGATTAGTTTATGGTCTGATCTTACCAGTGAGGGATACACTTCTGGTCTGGAGCATAGAGTCCCCATGTTGGTGATGATCAGGTCCAGTATGTTTTCCCCTCTTGTGGGAGTGGTAACAAGTTGTTCCATAGCATTTGAGTTTATAAATTCTAGGAACCTTTGAGCTAGGGTGTTGGAGCTAGAGTAATGCTCCCAGTCTATGTATGGGTAGTTGAAGTCGCCCAATATAATGGTGTTTGGAGAGACCTTCATATTTTCCAGTGTTCTCAGGAAGGCCGAGTGGGGTTCCTGGGTTTGGGAGGGTGGTCTGTAGCAGGCTATAAACTGGAAGGCAGTTTTACCCACTGTTAGTTGCACATGGATAGTCTCTGATGCTTCGTGCTGTGCCACCAACCTGGAGGTGTGGGTATCTTTGATGAATATTGATACTCCCCCTCCTTTTCTGGTCGTATGTAAAACAACTGGTCTGAGCCCAAGTGCTTAATCCAAAAGACTTAGAATTATAGCTACACTTTAATCAAGTTACTACCAAACAGTAATAAATACAACTGAATACTTTAAAGAATGCCTGGATTAGTGCTCAAGTTATACAAACAAAGCTAGATTCAGCAGGCCTGGATCTAGTCTATGCTACAGCAAACAAGGTGTACCAATTTAGTAAGAAACAGTTCAAATATGCAGGCACTATAAGCCTTTAACCAGAAATTCCCAGCTCAGAAGGGCAGAGTCCAGCCTCTCCTCCCACAAGAGTGCAGACCACGAACCCTCTTAATAGGGGTAAGTATTATTTCATTTCTTTCTGTAATTGCAGTTATGTTATAATTATATATTACTGCATTAACTGTCTGACAACAGCATGCATATGTGTCATCCTGGATAGGTAAGAGTGGTATGTTTAAATGTACAGAGATTGATAGTGTAGTTTGAATGCTATTTGGTTTATGAGTAATACAGTTATTTAGGTTCTCAGTGTGTGACTTTTGCAGTTAGATTCCTGTATCTCTTCCATTGTTAGAAAACAGAATAAGTAATGAATAGTAGGTGGGAACAGGCTCATCAGATTGTCCCAGTGCTGTACAGACAAATTACTATTCCTACCCAATCAAATGCCAATAAATAAATAAATAAATAAATACTCATAACTTTTACAGTCACAGCTGCACACATCAGGAGTGCTGCCTATGTCTACCCTGTGCAAATTGCATGATGTAGTGTAAGCAGCATTTCACATCCCACTGTCATGCAGTTAGTCAGACTGTAGCTTTATACAGCTGTACTTATATATTTGTATGATGCTGTATTTCTTGTATTAATTATATTTATGTCATGCTCATTTTTTTATTCTTCTCCTTTCCTTTGTTACTATCCTTTCTTTTAAAATTATTTTCTTTTTGTTATTTTATTTTGCTGTATTTATTTTTCCCTTTTTACAACTGTCAAAATAATGCTAATGGTACAACCAAGGTCTGTGGTCTCCCAAAAGGCACAGCCATCCCCTGTGCCTTCCCAAGCAACACGCAAGTTACAGCGAGGGACAGTCAGGTGGCCACCTATTCTGCCCCTGGTGGTGCTTCACTGGCTGGGAGTGACACTGGTCGGTCTGGGGGCGCTACCATGGATACAGGTTTTTGTCAAGTTTAGGAAGATGTTGAATGTGGTGGGGAGATATTAAACCAGTGTCTGGAAGCCTGCATCAGCCACCTAGAAAGACTCCTCTTGTGGCTGGTAGAGTTGCACCACTGCTCTGCCCCTGCCCTCAACCCCTCAGACAGGGGCCAGTGGGAAGGATAGTTAGGGTGTTGTCTGATTGACTGATGGGCATTGCACAGGCAGTATAATATGGAAGACCATACCCTCCCTAACTCACATGCAGGTGTTTCACTCCTTTGTCTCAGTTCCCACCCCAGACTGTTTCTCAATCCTTTCCATTACCGCTGTCCTCCCTTTGTTTGTAAGTTCTGAATCCACTGTCTTCCTCCGCCCTCAGTGTGTCAATGCCTCCATGTCTGTCTTTTTCTTTGCTTTATGTTTATGCATTTACTGACCATTGCTTTATGTTTGTACATTTGCCACTGTTACTGACAATTGCTTCATGTTTGTAGATTTGCCACTGTTACTGACCATTGCTTTATGTTTCTGCATTTGCCACTGTTACTGACCATTGCTTTATGTTTCTGCATTTGCCACTGTTACTGACCATTGATTTATGTTTGTGCATTTGCCACCGTTACTGACCAGTGATTTATGTTTGTGTGTTTGCCACTGTTACTTACCATTGCTTTATGTTTCTGCATTTGCCACTGTTACTGACCAGTGATTTATGTTTCTGCATTTGCCACTCTTACTGACCAATGATTTATGTTTGTGTGTTTGCCACTGTTACTGACCATTGCTTTATGTTTCTGTATTTGCCACTGTTACTGACCATTGATTTATGTTTCTGAATTTGCCACTGTTACTGACCAGTGACTTATGTTTGTGTGTTAGCCATTGTTGCTGACTATTGATTTATGCATCTGCATTTGCCACTGTTACTGACCATTGATTTATGTTTGTGCATTTGCCACTGTTACTGACCATTGATTTATGTTTTTGCATTTGCCACTGTTACTGATCATTGATTTAAGTTTCTGCATTTGCCACTGTTACTGACCAGTGATTTATGTCTGTGTATTTGCCACTGTTACTGACCATTCATTTATGTTTGTGGATTTGCCACTGTTACTGACCAATGATTTATGTCTGTGTTTGCCACTGTTACTGACCATTGCTTTATGTTTCTGCATTTGCCACTGTTACTGACCATTGATTTATGTTTGTACATTTGTCACTGTTATGGACCATTGCTTTATGTTTGTGGAGTTGCCATTCTTACTGACCATTGCTTTATGTTTGTGGATTTGCCACTGTTACTGACCAGTGATTTATGTCTGTGTGTTTGCCACTGCTACTGGCCATTGCTTTATGTTTCCGCATTTGCCACTGTTAGTGACCATTGATTTATTTTTGTGCATTTGCCACTATTACTGACCATTGCTTTATGTTTGTGGATTTGCCACTGTTAACCATTGCTTTATGTTTGCACATTTGTCACTATTACTGACCACTGGTTTATGTTTGTGCATTTGCCACTGTTACTGACCACTGATTTATGTTCCTGCATTTGCCACTGTTACTGACCATTGATTTATGTTTCTGCATTTGCCACTGTTACTGACCAGTGATTTATGTCTGTGTGTTTACCACTGTTACTAATCATTGCTTTATGTTTCTGCATTTGTCACTGTTACTGACTATTGATTTATGTTTGTGCATTTGCCAGTGTTACTGACCAGTGGTTTATGTCTGTGTGTTTGCCACTGTTACTGACCATTGCTTTATGTTTCTGCATTTGCCACTGTTAATGACCATTGACATATGTTGTGCATTTGCCACTATTACCGACCATTGCTTTATGTTTCTGCATTTGCCACTGTTACTGACCATTGACATATGTTTGTGCATTTGCCACTGTTACTGACCATTGATTTATGTTTGTGCACTTGCCACTATTACTGACCATTGCTTTATGTTTGTGGATTTGCCACTGTTACTGACCATTGCTTTATGTTTGCGCATTTGCCACTGTTACTGAACATTGGTTTGTTTGTGCATTTGCCACTGTTACTGACCACTGATTTATGTTTCTGCATTTGCCGCTGTTACTGACCATTGATTTATGTCTTCGCATTTGCCACTGTTACTGACCAGTGATTTATGTCTGTGTGTTTGCCACTGTTACTGACTATTGCTTTATGTTTGTGCATTTGCCGCTGTTACTGACCATTGATTTATGTTTGTGCATTAGCCACTGTTACTGATCAGTGTTTTATGTCTCTGTGTTTGCCACTGTTACTGACCATTGCTTTGTGTTTCTGCATTTGCCACTGTTACTGACCATTGACATATGTTTGTGCATTTGCCACTATTACTGATCGTTGATTTATGTTTGTGCATTTGCCACTGTTACTGAACACTGATTTATGTTTGTGCATTTGCCAGTGTTACTGACCATTGATTTATGTTTGAGCATTTGCCTCGGTTACTGACCACTGACTTATGTCTGTGTGCTTGCCTTGTTACTGACCATTGCTTTATGTTTGTGCATTTGCCACTGTTACTGACCACTGATTTATGTTTGTGCATTTACCACTGTTACTGACCACTGATTTATGTTTGTGCATTTTATTTATTTATTTATTTTATTTATTTATTTAAATTTGTTGACTGGGAGTGTCCGACTGGACGTAGGTCCATTTTCAGTGGAGGCCCGGGGAGAAAAGCTCCACAGTTAAAATAAACAGACAGTATTTACATTGGATTACATAGTGATTAACAATTTACATAGCAATTACTTACAACATATTTACAGATGAAGAACATAGTACATCAGTAGACAACTAGAATCTTTATCTGTGAAGTGCATACCAGACATTAACAAATGTTACAAGATGAAGAAGTTTGTGCTGTATAATAAGTACTGGCTTATAAGCATCTGAGCTTGCTATAATCAAGGTAGTTAGTGGAGTGGAAAGAAAGGTAGTGGTTGGATGGGGTGGATGATATTAGAGTAGGAGTTGCAAGGGCATAGCCAGCATGTTTTTAGTTGCGCTTTTAGTAAAGTTTTGAAGTGGGTGCATGATGATATGGAGGTAATTGTGGGTGGGAGTGAGTTCCATAATTTGGCTATGGCGCAAGAGAATAGTGCTTCACCAGCAGAGTTATTGGCTTTAGTGATCTGCAAGTGATTTTTGCTGCTGGATCTTAGTGGTCTGGAGGTGCGATAGGGTTGGAGTAGATTCTGGAGGGATGGGACATTTAGTGGATGGTTTACTAGTTTGTGGGCGAGTGAGAGTTGATACCACTGAAGGAGGTGAGGGAGTTCAAGCCAGCCCAGTTCAGCAAGTGAGAGATAGTGGTGACTATGGTAGGATGCCCTTGTGGTGAATTTGGCGATTTTGTTGTAGCAGGTCTCTAGCTTGTTTAGATCACATTGCCTTAGGTTGGTATATATTGGAGAGGCATAAAGTAGGGTGGAGATAAGGTGGGAATTTGCTATTGAAATCTTTGCTGCTTTGGTGAGAAATTGCTTATTTCTGTATAACGCTCCTAGTTTTTTGTGGACTTTTTTTATAGTCATGGATATGTGAATGTCAAATTTTAGTTTATTGTCTTGTTCCACTCCTAGCAATTTGGTGTGTTCAGTTGGGTATATAGTGGTGTTGTCTTTTGCCGTGATGTTAAAGTGAGAGTTGTTTTGAGTATGTTTGGTGGGTTGGAAGATGAGTAGTTTAGTTTTGTTTGGGTTGAGTATTAATCAGGCATCGGATAACCATGTTTCAACAGAGGAAAAGGCTTCCTGTGTGACTTTTTGCAGTTTTGGTAGGGACTGGCCTGAGCAGATGATGGTCGAGTCATCTGCGTATTGTATGAGTGTGCCTTGTTTGGTGGCAGAGGCTAGATTATTGGTGCAAACAGAGAAGAGTTGGGGTCCAAGGATGGATCCTTGGGGAACCCCTATGGAGACAGGTAGTTGGGGAGATATGTCATTCTGCCATACAGTGGATTGTTGGCGGTCAGACAGGTAACTCTGAAACCAGTTGGTGACCGATTGTGAGAAGGATAGGTTATTGAGGACAGAGATAAGTTGTTTGTGTGGGACCATGTCAAATGCTTTAGATAGGTCTAGGAAAGTAGCAGAGGAGAGATAGCCATTGTTTTTATGCTGAAGGATAGTGTTAGTAAAGGAGAGTAAGGCAGTGGTGGTGCTATGGTTTGGTCAGAAACCATGCTGAGTACTGGAAAGGAGGTTGTTAGTAAGGAGGTAGTCTGAGACCTGAGAGTGTATGCATCTCTCTAGTATTTTGGAGAGTGGAGAGAGAATAGCTATGGGGCGGTAAGTGGATAGTTCTGTGGAGGGTCCGCCTTTGTGGAGGGGAATTATATGTGATACTTTCCACAGTGTGGGAACGTAACTTTCTGACAGAGATCGGTTAATTAAGATGGATACTGGGTAGGCCAGAGCATCAGCTGCGATTTGTAGATATTCACTTGGGAGGCTGTCTGCTGCTAATTTGGTGGGTTTAAGTTTAGTTAAGAGTTTTTTTATGTTGGAGGTAGGTACAGGAGAAAAAGAGAAGGCAGTGGGGAGATTACTAGTTGAAGGTGTGGGTTGGAGGGGAGGGGGGTTGTGTTGTTTAGCTAGTGATAGTATGGTTTGGGTGAAGTGTTTGTTGAATGAGGTAGCAATATTTTCTGAGGAGTGAGGGATGTTAGGAGGAGGGGTACTGACTTTACCTGGGTGGAGGATGGAGTTTATGGAGGACCAGGGCTGTGTTGTGAGGAGTCTAGGGCAGACTGGTAGTATTGGGATTTGTCCTGTTTTATTAGCTTTTTGACTCTATTGCGTAGTTCTAGGAATTTCTGTCTAGCTGAGGGGGTTTTGGTTTTGCGCCAGTGCTCCCAGGCTTTATCCCTGTTTTTCATTTCTGACTTAGTGGTTTTCTGTAGCCATGGGGAGGGTTGTGCTTTGGTTCTGGAGAATCTTATGAGGGCATGGTAATTAAGGATGTTCAGGAAGGTAGTATTAAAAAATCCAACTGCATCATCTAGACTGAGGTACTTTAGAGGATGCCAGTTACATTCTTTGAGGGATGAGATGAATGTGAGTGGGTTAAAGTTTAGTTTTTTACGTATTTGATGGTAGATGACAGGTTTAGCTTGGTATAAGTATTTTTTGAGTAGGAATGTTAGGGAGTGATCACTGAGGCTATCTGATAAGCAGCCTTTTATATATGACTGGGGGCTCTTACTGACTAGTATCCAATTCAGGGTAGTGTGCTTGGTGGAGTTTTTATTTATCCTGGTTGGTGACTGGACTAGTTGAGTGAAGCCATGAAGGTGTACATGATGGGTTGGATTGTTTCCAGAACAGGATTGCCAGTCAATATTGAAATCACCTAAGATGATAGTTTCTTGGGGGAGATGGTGGGTAGACCGGCTGAGGAGGTTTTCTAGGAGAGGGATGTTTTGGCCAGGTGGGAAGTAGCATCCAATTATGTTGATGGTTTTGTTTTGGTTAATTTTGAGGTTGGTATATATTATTTCTTCATTGCCTATTTGGGGAGCTGATGATTTTAAGATCTGGATGTTTAGATGCTGTTTAAATATTATAGCTACACCACCTCCTTTTTTCTTTAGCCGGTTTACTCTTAGTATGCCATAACCTGTAGGGAGTATTTGCTCACTGGTAATGTGAGGTTTTAGCCAGGTTTCTGTCAGGATGACTATATCTGGGGAGTACAAGTCTATGGTGGCATGGAGTTCATGGACTTTGTTGGATATACTTCTAATATTTAGGCATAGTAGAAGGAAGTCACTTGGCTTTCTATTGGCTGTAATATGGGAGAAGTTGTGGTTTCTAGTCTGATTATGAAGATTGGGGTTGGAGATGGTAGGGCCAGGGTTGGGGTGGATGTCTCCACTTAGGGCTAGTTTTGATAAGCATGAGATTATTAGTTTTCTCAGTTTTTGAATATGTCTGTTTATAAGGGAAACTTTATGATTGTGCTCTGTGGGTAATAGGTATGGTGGTAGGGTAACTATGTTAAGTTGTAGGGATGATTTATTTTTGAGTAATATAGTTGGTAGAATATGAAGGGGGTGCATAGGGATGGTTCTTGAGCTGGTGGGAGGGGAGCTGAATGTGGGTGAGACATGAGTGGTGGTGTGAGTAGTGGTACAGTGATAGTGGTTGAGTGGGGGAATGATGGAGCTTTGGTAGGATGTAAGATATGCAAGGAGAGTGCATGCAGGAGCATAGGAAAGGTATGCTTGTACATGCTAGTTGAGGAGGTGTGATAGTAGTGGGAAGATGGAGGAGGTAGTGTTGCCACTGTTACTGACCACTGATTTATGTTTGTGCATTTGCCACTGTTACTGACCACTGATTTACGTCTGTGTGCTTGCATTGTTACTGACCATTGCTTTTATGTTTGTAGATTTGTCACTGTTACTGACCACTGATTTATGTTTGTGCATTTGCCACTGTTACTGACCACTGATTTATGTTTCTGCATTTGCCACTGTTGCTGACCAGTGATTTATGTCTGTGTGTTTGCCACTGTTACTGACCATTGCTTTATGTTTCTGCATTTGCCAGTGTTTCTAACCACTGATTTATGCTTGTGGATTTGCCACTGTTACTGACCACTGATTTATGTTTGTGCATTTGCCACTGTTACTGACCAGTGTTTTATGTCTGTGTGTTTGCCACTGTTACTGACCATTGCTTTATGTTTCTGCATTAGCCACTGTTACTGACCATTGACATATGTTTGTGCATTTGCCACTATTATTGATCGTTGATTTATGTTTGTGCATTTGCCAGTGTTACTGACCATTGATTTATGTTTGAGCATTTCCACGGTTACTGACCACTGACTTATGTCTGTGTACTTACCTTGTTACTGACCATTGATGTATGTTTGTGAATTTGCCACTGTTACTGACCATTGCTTTATGTTTCTGCATTTGTCACTGTTACTGACCATTGCTTTATGTTTGTGCATTTGCCACTGTTACTGACCACTGATTTATGTTTGTGCATTTACCACTGTTACTGACCACTGATTTATGTTTGTGCATGTGCCACTGTTACTGACCACTGATTTATGTTTGTGTGTTTGCCACTGTTACTGACCACTGATTTACGTCTGTGTGCTTGCCTTGTTACTGACCATTGCTTTATGTTTGTGGATTTGTCACTGTTGCTGAACAGTGATTTATGTCTGTGTGTTTGCCAATGTTATTGTCCATTGCTTTATGTTTCTGCATTTGCCACTGTTACTGACCACTGATTTATGTTTGTGCATTTGCCACTGTTACTGACCAATGATTTATGTTTGAGTGTTTGCCACTGTTACTGACCATTGCTTTATGTTTCTGCATTTGCCACTGTTACTGACCATTAATTTATGTTTTTGCATTTGCCACTGTTACTGACCAGTGATATATGTTTGTGTGCTTGCCATTGTTGCTGACTATTGCTTTATGTTTCTGCATTTGCCACTGTTACTGACCATTGATTTATGTTTGCGCATTTGCCACTGTTACTGATCTTTGATTTATGTTTGTGGATTTGCCACTGTTACTTACCATTGATTTATGTTTCTGCATTTGCCACTGTTACTGACCATTGCTTTATGTTGTGGATTTGCCACTGCTACTGACCAGTGATTTATGTCTGTGTGTTTGCCACTGTTACTGACCATTGCTTTATGTTTCTGCATTTGCCACTGTTACTGACCATTGATTTATGTCTGTGTATTTGCCACTGCTACTGACCATTGCTTTATGTTTTTGGATTTGCCATTGTTACTGACCATTGCTTTATGTTTGTGGATTTGCCACTGTTACTGACCAGTGATTTATGTCTGTGTGTTTGCCACTGTTACTGACCATTGCTTTATGTTTCTGCATTTGCCACTGTTACTGACCATTGATTTATGTTTCTGCATTTGCCACTGTTACTGACCAATGATTTATGTTTGTGTGCTTGCAATTGTTGCTGACTATTGCTTTATGTTTCTGCATTTGCTACTGTTACTGACCATTGATTTATGTTTGTGCATTTGCCACTGTTACTGACCATTGATTTATGTTTGTGGATTTGCCACTGTTACTTACCATTGATTTATGTTTCTGCATTTGCCACTGTTACTGACTATTGCTTTATGTTGTGGATTTGCCACTGCTACTGACCAGTGATTTATGTCTGTGTGTTTGCCACTGTTACTGACCATTGCTTTACGTTTCTACATTTGCCACTGTTACTGACCGTTGATTTATGTCTGTATATTTGCCACTGCTACTGACCATTGCTTTATGTTTTTGGATTTGCCATTGTTACTGACCATTGCTTTATGTTTGTGGATTTGCCACTGTTACTGACCAGTGATTTATGTCTGTGTGTTTGCCACTGTTACTGACCATTGCTTTATGTTTCTGCATTTGCCACTGTTACTGACCATTGATTTATGTTTGTGCTTTTGCCACTGTTACTGACAATTGCTTTATGTTTGTGGATTTGCCATTGTTACTGACCATTGCTTTATGTTTGTGCATTTGCCACTGTTACTGACCATTGCTTTATGTTTTTGCATTTGCCACTGTTACTGACCATTGATTTATGTTTGTGCATTTGCCACTGTTACTGGCCAGTGATTTATGTTTGTGTGTTTTCCACTGTTACTGATCATTGCTTTATGTTTCTGAATTTGCCAATGTTACTGACCATTGATTTATGTTTGTGCATTTGCCACTGTTACTGACCATTGATTTATGTTTGTGCATTTGCCATTGTTACTGACCACTGATCTATGTTTGTGCATTGGCCACTATTACTGACCATTTATTTATGTTTGTGCATTTGCCACAGTTACTGACCTCTGATTTATGTCTATGTGCTTGCCTTGTTACTGACCATTGCTTCATGTTTGCGGATTTGCCACTGTTACTGACCAGTGATTTATGTTTGTGCATTTGCCACTGTTACTGACTACTGCTTTATGTTTGTGCATTTGCCAATGTTACTTACCACTGATTTATGTCTGTGTGCTTGTCATGTTACTGACAATTGATTTATGTTTGTGGATTTGCCACTGTAATTGACCACTGATTTATGTTTGTGCAGTTGCCACTGTTACTGACCACTGATTTATGTTTGTGTGTTTGCCACTATTACTGATCATTGCTTTATGTTTCTGAATTAATTTGTCACTGTTACTGACCATTGATTTATGTTTGTGCATTTGCCACTGTTACTGACCAGTGATTTATGTTTGTGTGTTTGGCACTGTTACTAACCACTGATTTACATCTGTGTGCTTGCCTTGTTACTGACCATTGCTTTATGTTTGTGGATATGTCACTGTTGCTGACCAGTGATTTATGTCTGTGTGTTTGCCACTGGTACTGACCATTGCTTTATGTTTCTACATTTGCCACTGTTACTGACCGTTGATTTATGTCTGTATATTTGCCACTGCTACTGACCATTGCTTTATGTTTTTGGATTTGCCATTGTTACTGACCATTGCTTTATGTTTGTGGATTTGCCACTGTTACTGACCAGTGATTTATGTCTGTGTGTTTGCCACTGTTACTGACCATTGCTTTATGTTTCTGCATTTGCCACTGTTACTGACCATTGATTTATGTTTGTGCATTTGCCACTGTTACTGACAATTGCTTTATGTTTGTGGATTTGCCATTGTTACTGACCATTGCTTTATGTTTGTGCATTTGCCACTGTTACTGACCATTGCTTTATGTTTTTGCATTTGCCACTGTTACTGACCATTGCTTTATGTTTTTGCATTTGCCACTGTTACTGACCATTGATTTATGTTTGTGCATTTGCCACTGTTACTGACCACTGATTTATGTTTGTGCATTTGCCACTGTTACTGACCAGTGATTTATGTTTCTGCATTTGCCACTGTTACTGACCAGTGATATATGTTTGTGCATTTGCCACTGTTACTGACCATTGATTTATGTTTGTGCATTTGCCACTGTTACTGACCATTGATTTATGTTTGTGCATTTGCCACTGTTACTGACCACTGATTTATGTGTGTGCATTTGTCACTGTTACTGACCATTGATATATGTTTGTGCATTTGCCACTGTTACTGACCTCTGATTTATGTCTATGTGCTTGCCTTGTTACTGACCATTGCTTCATGTTTTGCATTTGCCACTGTTACTGACATTGACCAGTAATTTATGTCATTTGCCACTGTTACTGACCACTGATTTATGTTTGTGCATTTTGCCAATTTACCACCATGATGTTGTTACGGTTGCCTTTGCCACTTTTACTGACTATTTTTATGTTGTTGACACTGGGTGCACTGTTACTGACCAGTGATTTATGTTTGCACATTTGCCACAGTTACTGACCACTGATTTATGTTTGTGCATTTGCCACTGTTACTGGCCAATGATTTATGTTTGCGCATTTGCCACTGTTACTGACCACTAATTTATGTTTGTGCATTTAATTGTCCATTAAGTACAGAAGAAGTAATTAGGGACCTGGGTACCCAAGTTGATAGCAATCTCTCATTTGACAACCACGTGGCCAAACTGGTTAGAAAAAATTTTATATAGCCCAACTAATCATGAAGGGATTCACATCTAGATCAGGGGAGGTCATCGTGCCTCTTTACTCATCCGTCATCAGGCCCATAATTGAGTACAATTCCGCTTTTGGGATGTACCTTACCAGACACCTGCAGCAACTGGAAAGACCCCAAAAGTACCTCACCAAGAGAATCAAAGGGCTCAAACAGATGCCGTATGCTGCCCGGTTAAAGAAACTCCAGCTCTACTCAGTGGCATACCGCCTGCTCAGAGGCGATCTGTGCCTGATGTATAAAGCCATGTCCAACCCAGAATTAATGGACATGCTGCACCTCAGAAAATCCAAATCCCATCGATCTATGCACTCGAGAGACTTGAACCTCAGCACTGAAATAAATAGGACATGCTGGAGGGACAGATTCATAACCCAGAGGCTCCCTTCACTCTGGAATAAAATCCCAGTCCAGGTTAGGCAGAGTCCGTCATTGACTCTCTTCAAGAGGAATCTTGATGAGTGGATGGGAGATTGTAGGTTTACCCCGGGTATCACTTAGGTGTCACTATTAGACAGAGGCACATTATACTAACCTCAAAAAAGGGCATAGCAAAATTAATTTAAAATGGGTGGCGAAAGCCAAACACACTAGGCTTAGGCTTATGCCCCCCTAGGGCAGATAGCCTAGTATGAACCTATGAACCTATTTGCCACTGTTACTGGCCAATGATTTATCTTTGTGCATTTGCCACTGTTATTGACCACTGATTTATGTTTTTGCATTTTCACTGTTACTGACAAATGATTTATGTTTCTGCATTTGTCACTGTTACTGACTACTGATTTATGTTTGTGCATTTGCCAGTGTTACTTACCACTGATTTATGTCTGTGTGCTTGGCATGTTATTGACAATTGATTTATATTTGTGGATTTGCCACTGTAATTGACCACTGATTTATGTTTGTGCAGTTGCCACTGTTACTGACCAGTGATTTATGTTTGTGTGTTTGCCACTGTTACTAACCACTGATTTACATCTGTGTGCTTGCCTTGTTACTGACCATTGCTTTGTTTGTGGATTTGTCACTGTTGCTGACCAGTGATTTATGTCTGTGTGTTTGCCACTGTTACTGACCATTGCTTTATGTTTCTGCATTTGCCACTGTTGCTGACCACTGATTTATGTTTGTGCATTTGCCACTGTTACTGACCACTGATTTATGTTTCTGCATTTGCCACTGCTACTGAACATTGCTTTATGTTTTTGTATTTGCCACTGTTACTGACCAGTGATATATGTTTGTGTTTGCCAATGTTTCTGACTGTTGCTTTATGTTTCTGCATTTGCCACTGTTACTGACCATTGATTTATGTTTGTGCATTTGCCACTGTTACTGACCATTGATTTATGTTTGTGGATTTGCCACTGTTACTTACCATTGAGTTATGTTTCTGCATTTGTCACTGTTCCTGACCATTGCTTTATGTTGTGGATTTGCCCCTGCTACTGACCGGTGATTTATGTTTGTGTGTTTGCCACTGTTACTGACCATTGCTTTATGTTTCTGCATTTGCCACTGTTACTGACCATTGATTTATGTCTGTGTATTTGCCAGTGCTACTGAACATTGCTTTATGTTTTTGGATTTGCCATTGTTACTGACCATTGCTTTATGTTTGTGGATTTGCCACTGTTACTGACCAGTGATTTATGTCTGTGCATTTGCCACTGTTACTGACAATTGCTTTATGTTTGTGGATTTGCCATTGTTACTGACCATTGCTTTATGTTTGTGCATTTGCCACTGTTACTGACCATTGGTTTATGTTTTTGCATTTGCCACTGTTACTGAACATTGATTTATGTGTGTGCATTTGCCACTGCTACTGGCCAGTGATTTTGTTTGTGTGTTTGCCACTTTTACTGATCATTGCTTTATGTTTCTGAATTTGCCACTGTTACTAACCATTGATTTATGTTTGTGCATTTGCCACTGTTACTGACCATTCATTTATGTTTGTGCATTTGCCACTGTTACTGACCACTGATCTATGTTTGTGCATTGGCCACTATTACTGACCATTGATTTATGTTTGTGCGTTTGCCACAGTTGCTGACCTCGGATTTATGTCTATGTGCTTGCCTTGTTACTGACCATTGCTTCATGTTTGCGGATTTGCCACTGTTACTGACCAGTGATTTATGTTTGTGCATTTGCCACTGTTACTGATTACTGATTTATGTTTGTGCATTTGCCAGCATTACTGACCACTGATTTATGTCTGTGTGCTTGGCATGTTACTGACTATTGATTTATGTTTGTGGATTTGCCACTGTTACTGACCACTGATTTATGTTTCTGCATTTGCCACTGTAATTGACCACTGATTTATGTTTGTGCAGTTGCCACCTTTACTGACCATTGCTTTATGTTTCTGCATTTGCCACTGTTACTGACCATTGATTTATGTTTGTTCATTTGCCACCGTTACTGACCACTGATATATGTTTGTGCATTTGCCTCTGTTACTGACCAGAGATTTATGTTTGTGCATTTGCCACTGTTACTGACCATTGATTTATGTTTGTGCATTTGCCACTGTTACTGATCACTGATTTGTCTTTCTGCATTTGCCAGTGTTACTGACCACTGATTTATGTTTGTGCATTTGCCACTGTTACTGACCAGTAATTTATGTCTGTGTGTTTGCCACTGTTACTGACCACTGATTTATGTTTGTGCATTTTCAACTGTTACTGTCCACTGATTTATGTTTCTGCATTTGCCACTGTTACTGACCATTGATTTATGTTTGTGCATTTGCCACTTTTACTGACCAGTGATTTATGTTTGCGCATTTGCCACAGTTACTGACCACTGATTTATGTTTGTGCATTTGCCACTGTTACTGGCCAATGATTTATGTTTGCACATTTGCCACTATTACTGACCACTATTTTATGTTTGTGCATTTAATTGTCAATTAAGTACAGAAGAAGTAATTAGGGACCTGGGTACCCAAGTTGATAGCAATCTCTCATTTGACAACCACGTGGCCAGGTGGTTAGAAAAACATTTTATATAGCCCACCTAATCCTGAAGGGATTCACATCTAGATCAGGGGAGGTCATCGTGCCTCTTTACTCATCCGTCATCAGGCCCATAATTGAGTACAATTCCCCTTTTGGGATGTACCTTACCAGACACCTGCAGCAACTGGAAAGACCCCAAAAGTACCTCACCAAGAGGATCAAAGGGCTCAAACAGATGCCATATGCTGCCCGGTTAAAGAAACTCCAGCTCTACTCAGTGGCATACTGCCTGCTCAGAGGCGATCTGTGCCTGACATATAAAGCCATGTCCAACCCAGAATTAATGGACATGTTGCACCTCAGAAAATCCAAATCCCATCGAGCTATGCGCTCGAGAGACTTGAACCTCAGCACTGAAATAAATAGGACATGCTGGAGGGACAGATTCATAACCCAGAGGCTCCCTTCACTCTGGAATAAGATCCCAGTCCAGGTTAGGCAGAGTCCATCATTGACTCTCTTCAAGAGGAATCTTGATGAGTGGATGGGAGATCGTAGGTTTACCCCGGGTATCACTTATGTGTCACTGTTAGACAGAGGCACATTATACTAACCTCGAAAAAGGGCATAGCAAAATTAATTTAAAATGGGTGGCGAAAGCCAAACACACTCTGGCTAGGCTTATAAATGCCCTAGGGCAGATAGCCTAGTATGAACCTATGAACCTATTTGCCACTGTTACTGGCCAATGATTTATGTTTGTGCATTTGCCACTGTTATTGACCACTGATTTATGTTTCTGTATTTTCACTGTTACTGACAAATGATTTATGTTTGAGTGTTTTCCACTGTTACTGACCATTGCTTTATGTTTCTGCATTTGCCACTGTTACTGACCATTCATTTATGTTTTTGCATTTGCCACTGTTACTGACCACTGATTTATGTTTGTGCATTTGCCACTGTTACTGATTACTGCTTTATGTTTGTGGATTTAATGCTGTTACTGACCAGTGGTTTATGTCTGTGTTTTTGCCACTGTTACTGACCATTGCTTTATGTTTCTGCATTTGCCACTGTCACTGACCATTGACTTATGTTTGTGCATTTGTCGCTGTTACTGACCATTGATTTATGTTTGTGCATTTGCCACTGTTACTGAGCACTGATTTATGTTTGTGCATTTGCCACTGTTACTGACCACTGATTTATGTTTCTGAATTTGCCACTGTTACTGACCACTGAGTTATGTTTCTGCATTTGCCACTCTTACTGACCCCTGATTGATGTTTGTGCATGTTCTAGTGTTACTGGCCATTGATTTTTTTTTGTGCATTTGCCACTGTTACTGACCACTGACTTATGTCTGTGTGCTTGCCTTGTTACTGACCATTGATTTATGTTTGTGGATTTGCCACTGTTACTGACCATTGCTTTATGTTTCTGCATTTGCCACTGTTACTGACCATTAGTTTATGTTTGTGCATTTGCCACTGTTACGGACCATTGATTTATGTTTGTGCATTTACCACTGTTACTGACCACTGATTTATGTTTGTGCATTTGCCACTGTTACTGACCACTGATTTATGTTTGTGCATTTGCCACTGTTACTGACCACTGATTTGTCTGTGTGCTTGCCTTGTTACTGACCATTGCTTTATGTTTGTGGATTTGCCACTGTTACTGAGCAGTGATTTATGTCTGTGTGTTTGGCAATGTTACTGAACATTGTTTTATATTTTTGCATTTGCCACTGTTACTGACCATTAATTTATGTTTGTGCATTTGTCACTGTTACTGACCACTGATTTATACTGCGGTGGTTGTGCTGCGGTAGTGTTGTCGCCTCATAGCAAGACGTTGTCCCGTTCAATTCTCAGCTAGTGCGTCTTCTGTGTGGAGGCATACGTGAATGGGGTGTGCCTTCCTTGAAGGTTGTGCGTCAGGGCTGATAACCCGGTACATAAAAATCCATTACCAATCATTAGCGGACTGGAGTTCCACTGTGGCGAACCCTAACCGGGAAAAGCCGAAAGACACAAACAAACAAACTGACCACTGATTTATGTTTCTGCATTTGCCAGTGTTACTGACCACTGATTTATGTTTTTGCATGTGCCACTGTTACTGACCAGTGATTTATGTTTCTGCATTTTCCACTGTTACTGACCATTGATTTATGTTTCTGCATTTGCCACTGTTACTGACCAATGATATATGTTGGTGTGCTTGCCATTGTTACTGACCATTGATTTATGTTTCTGCATTTTCCACTTTTACTGACCATTGATTTATGTTTCTGCATTTGTCACTGTTACTGACCATTGCTTTATGTTTGTGGATTTGCCACTGCTACTGACCAGTGATTTATGTCTGTGTGTTTGCCACTGTTACTGACCATTGCTTTATGTTTCTGCATTTGCCACTGTTGCTGACCATTGCTTTATGTTTGTGGATTTGCCATTGTTACTGACCATTGCTTTATGTTTCTGCATTTGCCACTGTTACTGACTATTGATTTATGTTTGTGCATTTGCCACTGTTACTGACCAGTGATTTATATTTGTGTATTTGTCATTGTTACTGACCATTGCTTTATGTTTGTGCATTTGCCACTGTTACTGACCATTGCTTTATGTTTCTGCATTTGCCACTGTTACTGACTATTGATTTATGTTTGTGCATTTGCCACTGTTACTGACCAGTGATTTATGTTTGTGTATTTGTCATTGTTACTGACCATTGCTTTATATTTCTGCGTTTGCCACTGTTTCTGACCAGTCATTTATGTTTGTGCATTTGCCACTGTTACTGACCATTGCTTTATGTTTCTGCATTTGCCACTGTTACTGACTATTGATTTATGTTTGTGCATTTGCCACTGTTACTGACCAGTGATTTATGTTTGTATATTTGTCATTGTTACTGACCATTGCTTTATATTTCTGCATTTGCCACTGTTCCTGACCAGTCATTTATGTTTCTGCATTTGCCACTGTTACTGACCAGTGATTTATGTTTGTGTATTTGCCACTGTTACTGACCATTGCTTTATGTTTCTGCATTTGCCACTGTTACTGACCATTGATTTATGTTTCTGCATTTGCCACTGTTGCTGCCCAGTGATTTATGTTTGTGTGCTTGCAATTGTTACTGAATATTGCTTTCTGCTTCTGCATTTGCCACTGTTACTGACCATTGATTTATGTTTGTGCATTTGCCAATTTTACTGACCATTGATTTATTTTTCGGCATTTGCCACTGTTACTGCCCATTTATTTATATTTTGCATTTGTCACTGTTATTGACCAATGATTGATGTCTGTGTGTTTGCCACTGTTACTGGCCATTGCTTTATCTTTCTGCATTTGCCACTGTTACTGACCATTGATTTATGTGTGTGCATTTGCCACTGCTACTGACCATTGCTTTATGTTTTTGCATTTGCCACTGTTACTGACCATTGATTTATGTGTGTGCATTTGCCACTGCTACTGGCCTGTGATTTTTTTTTGTGTGTTTCCCACTTTTACTGATCATTGCTTTATGTTTCTGAATTTGCCACTGTTACCAACCATTGATTTATGTTTGTGCATTTGCCACTGTTACTGACCACTGATCTATGTTTGTGCATTGGCCACTATTACTGACCATTGATTTATGTTTGTGCGTTTGCCACAGTTACTGACCTCTGATTTATGTCTATGTGCTTGCCTTGTTACTGACCATTGCTTCATGTTTGCGGATTTGCCACTGTTACTGACCAGTGATTTATGTTTGTGCATTTGCCACTGTTACTGACTACTGATTTATGTTTGTGCATTTGCCAGCATTACTGACCACTGATTTATGTCTGTGTGCTTGGCATGTTACTGATTATTGATTTATGTTTGTGGATTTGCCACTGTTACTGACCACTGATTTATGTTTCTGCATTTGCCACTGTAATTGACCACTGATTTATGTTTGTGCAGTTGCCACCTTTACTGACCATTGCTTTATGTTTCTGCATTTGCCACTGTTACTGACCATTGATTTATGTTTGTGCATTTGCCACAGTTACTGACCTCTGATTTATGTCTATGTGCTTGCCTTGTTACTGACCATTGCTTCATGTTTGCGGATTTGCCACTGTTACTCACCAGTGATTTATGTCTGTCTGTTTGCCACTGTTACTGACCATTGCTTTATGTTTCTGCATTTCCCACTGTTACTGACCATTGATTTATGTTTGTTCATTTGCCACCGTTACTGACCACTGATATATGTTTGTGCATTTGCCTCTGTTACTGACCGGAGATTTATGTTTGTGCATTTGCCACTGTTACTGACCATTGCTTTATGTTTCTGCATTTCCCACTGTTACTGACCATTGATTTATGTTTGTTCATTTGCCACCGTTACTGACCACTGATATATGTTTGTGCATTTGCCTCTGTTACTGACCGGAGATTTATGTTTGTGCATTTGCCACTGTTACTGACCACTGATATATGTTTGTGCATTTGCCTCTGTTACTGACCGGAGATTTATGTTTGTGCATTTGCCACTGTTACTGACCATTGATTTATGTTTGTGCATTTGCCACTGTTACTGATCACTGATTTGTCTTTCTGCATTTGCCAGTGTTACTGACCACCGATTTATGTTTGTGCATTTGCCACTGTTACTGACCAGTAATTTATGTCTATGTGTTTGCCACTGTTACTGACCACTGATTTATGTTTGTGCATTTTCAACTGTTACTGTCCACTGATTTATGTTTCTGCATTTGCCACTGTTACTGACCATTGATTTATGTTTGTGCATTTGCCACTTTTACTGACCAGTGATTTATGTTTGCGCATTTGCCACAGTTACTGACCACTGATTTATGTTTGTGCATTTGCCACTGTTACTGGCCAATGATTTATGTTTGCGCATTTGCCACTGTTACTGATCACTAATTTATGTTTGTGCATTTAATTGTCCATTAAGTACAGAAGAAGTAATTAGGGACCTGGGTACCCAAGTTGATAGCAATCTCTCATTTGACAACCACGTGGCCAAAGTGGTTAGAAAAACATTGTATATAGCCCACCTAATCATGAAGGGATTCACATCTAGATCAGGGGAGGTCATCGTGCCTCTTTACTCATCCGTCATCAGGCCCATAATTGAGTACAATTCCCCTTTTGGGATGTACCTTACCAGACACCTGCAGCAACTGGAAAGACCCCAAAAGTACCTCACCAAGAGGATCAAAGGGCTCAAACAGATGCCATATGCTGCCCGGTTAAAGAAACTCCAGCTCTACTCAGTGGCATACCGCCTGCTCAGAGGCGATCTGTGCCTGACGTATAAAGCCATGTCCAACCCAGAATTAATGGACATGCTGCACCTCAGAAAATCCAAATCCCATCAAGCTATGCCCTCGAATGACTTGAACCTCAGCACTGAAATAAATAGGACATGCTGGAGGGACAGATTCATAACCCGGAGGCTCCCTTCACTCTGGAATAAGATCCCAGTACAGGTTAGGCAGAGTCCGTCATTGACTCTCTTCAAGAGGAATCTTGATGAGTGGATGGGAGATCGTTTACGGTGGTTATCACTTATGTGTCACTGTTAGACAGAGGCACATTCTTATACGAAAAAGGGCATAGCAAAATTAATTTAAAATGGGTGGCGAAAGCCAAAGCCAAATGACACTCTGACTAGGCTTATAAGCAGCCTAGGGCAGATAGCCTAGTATGAACCTATGAACCTTGCCGTTACTGGCCAATGATTTATGTTTGTGCATTTGGCACTGTTATTAACCACTGATTTATGTTTCTGTATTTTCACTGTTACCGACAAATGATTTATGTTTGAGTGTTTGCCACTGTTACTGACCATTGCTTTATGTTTCTGCATTTGCCACTGTTACTGACCATTGATTTATGTTTTTGCATTTGCCACTGTTACTGACCACTGATTTATGTTTGTGCATTTGCCACTGTTACTGATTACTGCTTTATGTTTGTGGATTTAATGCTGTTACTGACCAGTGGTTTAAGTCTGTGTGTTTGCCACTGTTACTTACCATGCTTTTCTGTTTCTGCATTTGCACTTACCCATTGCTTTATGTTTCTGCATTTGCTGCTGTCACTGACCATTGACTAATGTTTGTGCATTTGTCACTGTTACTGACCATTGATTTATGTTTGTGCCTTTACCACTGTTACTGAGCACTGATTTATGTTTGTGCATTTGCCACTGTTACTGACCACTGAGTTATGTTTCTGCATTTGCCACTCTTACTGACCACTGATTTATGTTTGTGCATTTGCCACTGTTACTGACCATTGATTTATGTTTTTGCATTTGCCACTGTTACTGACCATTGATTTATGTTTTTGCATTTGCCACTGTTACTTACCAGTGATATATGTTTGTGTGTTTAACGTTTTTACTGACTATTGCTTTATGTTTTTGCATTTGCCACTTGATTTGCATTTGCCACTGTTACTGACCATTGATTTATGTTTTGCATTTGCCACTGTTACTGACTATTGCTTTATGTTTTTGCATTTGCCACTGTTACTGAGCACTGATTTATGTTTGTGCACTTGCCACTGTTACTGACCACTGATTTATGTTTGTGCATTTGCCACTGTTACTGATTACTGCTTTATGTTTGTTTGCCACTCTTACTGACCCCTGATTGATGTTTGTGCATTCTAGTGTTGTTACTGGCCATTGATTTTCTTTTCTCTGCATTTGCCGCCGTTACTGACCTATGTACCGTTCCTATATGTCTGTGTGCTTATTGATTTACTGATTATTGATGCCACTGTGTGGGACCACTGATTTATGTTTGTGCATTTGCCACTGTTACTGACCACTAATTTATGTCTGTGTGTTTGTGGATTTGCCACTGTTACTGACCACTGGTTTATGTTTCTGCATTTGCCACTGTTACTGACCATTGATTTATGTTTTTGCATTTGCCACTGTTACTGACCAGTGATATATGTTTGTGCATTTGCCTGTTACTGGCCAATGATTTATGTTTTTGCATTGCACTGTTATTGACTTATGTTTGTGCATTTGTCGCTGTTACTGACCATTGATTTATGTTTGTGCATTTGCCACTGTTAGTGAGCACTGATTTATGTTTGTGCATTTGCCACTGTTACTGACCACTGATTTATGTTTCTGAATTTGCCACTGTTACTGACCACTGAGTTATGTTTCTACATTTGCCACTCTTACTGACCCCTGATTGATGTTTGTGCATTTTCTAGTGTTACTGGCCATTGATTTTTTTTCTGCATTTGCCGCTGTTACTGACCACTGACTTATGTCTGTGTGCTTGCCTTGTTACTGACCATTGATTTATGTTTGTGGATTTGCCACTGTTACTGACCATTGCTTTATGTTTCTGCATTTGCCACTGTTACTGACCAATGATATATGTTGGTGTGCTTGCCATTGTTACTGATCATTGATTTATGTTTCTGCATTTTCCACTTTTACTGACCATTGATTTATGTTTCTGCATTTGCCACTGTTACTGACCATTGCTTTATGTTTGTGGATTTGCCACTGCTACTGACCAGTGATTTATGTATGTGTGTTTGCCACTGTTACTGACCATTGCTTTATGTTTCTGCATTTGCCACTGTTGCTGACCATTGCTTTATGTTTGTGGATTTGCCATTGTTACTGACCATTGCTTTATGTTTCTGCATTTGCCACTGTTACTGACTATTGATTTATGTTTGTGCATTTGCCACTGTTACTGACCAGTGATTTATGTTTGTGTATTTGTCATTGTTACTGACCATTGCTTTATGTTTGTGCATTTACCACTGTTACTGACCATTGCTTTATGTTTCTGCATTTGCCATTGTTACTGACTATTGATTTATGTTTGTGCATTTGCCACTGTTACTGACCAGTGATTTATGTTTGTGTATTTGTCATTGTTACTGACCATTGCTTTATATTTCTGTGTTTGCCACTGTTTCTGACCAGTCATTTATGTTTGTGCATTTGCCACTGTTACTGACCATTGCTTTATGTTTCTGCATTTGCCACTGTTACTGACTATTGATTTATGTTTGTGCATTTGCCACTGTTACTGACCAGTGATTTATGTATTTGTCACTGTTACTGACCATTACTTTATGTTTCTACATTTGCCACTGTTCATGACCAGCCATTTATGTTTCTGCATTTGCCACTGTTACTGACCAATTATTTATGTTTGTGTGTTTGTCACAGTTACTGACCATTGCTTTATGTTTCTGCTTTTGCCACTGTTACTGACCATTGATTTATGTTTCTGCTTTTGCCGCTGTTGCTGACCAGTGATTTATGTTTGTGTGCTTGCAATTGTTACTGACTATTGCTTTCTGCTTCTGCATTTGCCACTGTTACTGACCATTGATTTATGTTTGTGCATTTGCCACTTTTACTGGCCATTGATTTATTTTTCGGCATTTGCCACTGTTACTGCCCATTTATTTATATTTTGCATTTGTCACTGTTATTGACCAATGATTGATGTCTGTGTGTTTGCCACTGTTACTGACCATTGCTTTATCTTTCTCCATTTGCCACTGTTACTGACCATTGATTTATGTTTGTGCATTTGCCACTGTTACTGACCACTGCTTTATGTTTCTGCATTTGCCACTGTTACTGACCATTGATTTATGTTTCTGCATTTGCCACTGTTACTGACCAGTGATTTATGTTTCTGCATTTGCTACTGTTACTGACCAATGATTTGTTTGTGTGTTTGCCACTGTTACTGACCATTGCTTTATGTTTCTGCATTTGCCACTGTTTCTGACTATTGATTTATGTTTCTGCATTTGCCATTGTTACTGACTAGTGATTTATGTTTGTGTGCTTGCAGTTGTTACTGACCATTGCTTTATGCTTCTGCATTTGCCACTGTTACTGACCATTTATTTATGTTTTGCATTTGTCACTGTTACTGACCAATGATTAATGTCTTTGTGTTTGCCAGTGTAACTGACCATTGCTTTATGTTTCTGCATTTGCCACTGTTACTGACCATTGATTTATGTTTGTGCATTTGCCACTGTTACTGACCATTGCTTTATGTTTGTGGATTTGCCATTGTTACTGACCATTGCTTTATTTTTGTGGATTTGCCACTGTTACTGACCATTCCTTTATGTTTGCGCATTTGCCACTTTTACTGACCACTGATTTATGTTTGTGCATTTGCCACTGTTACTGACCACTGATTTATGTTTTTACATTTGTCATTGTTACTGACCTTCGATTTATAACTGCAGTGGTGGTGCTGCAGTAGTGTTGTCACCTCACAGTAAGTCATTGTCCTGTTCGATTTTCAGCTAGAGCGTCTTCTGTGTGGATACATGGGTGAATGGGCGTACCTTCATTGAAGGTTGTGCGTCAGGGCCAGCAACTCAGCACATAAAAATCTACTGCCAATCATTAACAGATCGGAGTTCCGCTGTGGCGACTCCTAACTGGAAAAAGCCAGAAGACACAACAACAACTGCCCATTGATTTATGTTTCTGCATTGCCACTGTTACTGACCAGTGATTTATGTCTGTGTGTTTGCCACTGTTACTGACCATTGCTTTATGTTTCTGCATTTGCCACTGTTACTGATCATTGATTTATGTTTGTGCAATTGCCACTGTTACTGATCATTGCTTTATGTTTGTGGATTTGCCACTGTTACTGATCAGCAGTTTATGTCTGTGTGTTTGCCACTGTTACTGACAATTGCTTTATGTTTGTGCATTTGCCACTGTTACTGACCATTGGCTTATGTTTGTGCATTTGTCACTGTTACTGACCATTGCTTTATGTTTGTGGATTTGCCACTGTTACTGATCAGCAGTTTATGTCTGTGTGTTTGCCACTGTTACTGACAATTGCTTTATGTTTGTGCATTTGCCACTGTTACTGACCATTGGCTTATGTTTGTGCATTTGTCACTGTTACTGACCATTGATTTATGTTTGTGCATTTGCCACTGTTACTGACCACTGTGGTTATGTTTGTGCATTTGCCACTGTTACTGACCACTGATTTATGTTTGTGCATTTGCCAATGTTGCTGACCATTAATTTATGTTTGTGTATTTGCCACTTACTTACCACTGATTTATGTTTGTGCATTTGCCACTGTTACTGACCACTGATTTATGTCTGTGTGCTTGTTTTGTTAATGACCATTGATTTATGTTTTTGGATTTGCCACTATTACTGACCATTGCTTTATGTTTCTGCATTTGCCACTGTTACTGACCATTGATTTATGTTTGTGCGTTTGCCACTGTTACTGAACTTTGATTTATGTTTGTGTGTTTGCCCGGTTACTGACCACTGATTTATGTTTGAGCATTTGCCACTGTTACTGACTACTGATTTATGTTTGTGCATTTGCCATTGTTACTGACCATTGCTTTGTGTTTCTGCATTTGTCACTGTTACTGAGCATTGGTTTATGTTTGTGCATTTGCTGCTGTCACTGACCTCTGATTTATGTCTGTGTGCTTGCCTTTTTACTGACCATTGCTTTATGTTTGTGGATTTGCCACTGTTACTGACCAATGATTTATGTGTGTGTGTTTGCCACTGTTACTGACTATTGCATTATGTTTCTGCATTTGCCACTGTTACTGACTATTGATTTATGTTTTTGCATTTGCCACTCTTACTGACCACTGATTTATGTTTGTGTGTTTGCCTCTGTTGCCGACCAATTTATGTTTGTGCATTTGCCTCTGTTACTGACCATTGATTTATGTTTGTGCATTTGCCACTGCTACTGACCACTGATTTATGTTTTTGCATTTGCCAGTGTTACTGACCACTGATTTATGTTTGTGCATTTGCCACTGTTACTGACCACTGATTTATGTTTGTGCATTTGCCACTGTTACTGGCCAATGATTTATGTTTGTGCATTTGCCACTGTTACTGACCACTGATTTATGTTTGTGCATTTGCTACTGTTACTGACCAGTGATTTATATTTGTGCATTTGCCACTGTTACTGACCACGGATTTATGTTTGTACATTTGCCAGTGTTACTGACTAGTGATTTATGTCTGTCTGTTTGCCACTGTTACTGACCACTGATTTATATTTGTGCATTTGCCACTCTTACTGATCATTGATTTATGTTTGTGCATTTGCCACTTTTACTGACCTGTGATTTATGTTTGTGCATGTACCACTGTTACTAACCCTCCTCAGTGATTTATATTTGTGCATTTGCCACTGTTACTGACCACGGATTTATGTTTGTACATTTGCCACTTTTACTGACCGGTGATTTATGTTTGTGCATGTACCACTGTTACTAACCTGATTTATGTTTTGTTTGCCGTTACTGAAAAGATTTATGTTTGGTTTGCCACTTTACTGACCCTTTTTTATGTTTTCATTTTCCATGTTCTGACCCTTGTTTTTTTTGCATTTTTCCTTTCTACCATGTTTATGTTTTTTTTTCCTGACTGAATATTTATTCTTTTTGTTTTACTGACCATTTTTATGTTTTGTTTCACTTTTTCTAATTTTATGTTTTTTTGTTTGCCAATTTGACCATTTTTTATTTTCTGTTTTACTGTTTTACCATTTTTTATGTTTTGATTTCCCTGTTAGAATGTTTATGTTTGTGATTTTTTTCGACCTTTTTTTTGTGGGGGGCCCTTATGCCATTTTTATTTTTGCTTTGCCATTTAAAAAGACCCAAAAAAACCCCAAAAACCACTGTTTATTTTTATTTGCCCTGTTACTGACCCCAAATTTTTTGTTTTTTCCCCTTGCCAAAGGGGTTTCTGGTATTTTATTTTTTTGGCCTTTGCCCGGGTTACTGGGGACCATGATTTTTTTGTTTTGCATTTTTATGTTATACCCGTTTTATTTGTGGTTTTGGGTTTTTGGTTTTGTTTTTTTGATGTTATACCCTTATTTTGTTTTGTTTCCATGTTACTGAATGTTTTTTTTTTGTTTGCCACTGTTATATCAGATTTTGTTTGTGTTTCCATTTACTGACCTTGTTTATGTTTGTGCATTTTTCCCCTGTTACACCTTTTACATTTTCACCTTTGTTTTTTCCCTTTTTAAAAAGACCCCATTTTTTTTTCACCTCCTTTTTTTTTACGCCCTACCTTGTATTTGCTTTCCTTTATCTTATTTCACCATGAATGCTTTTAAATTTTCAACGCAACTGTTTTGTTTTTCAATTTGTTTATTTTGAATTTTTTTGACCACTTTATTTTCTTTGCCATGAACCCTATTAAAACTTTTGTGTAAAAACCCTTTATTTTTTTTGGATTTGGAAAAAAATCCACCTTTTGCATTTTCCCAGACTCCCAAAAGTTTTTGGGCCCCTTTGGCCCTACAAAATTTTATATTTGCCCGGGATACCACTGAAAAGGAACCCCAAAAGACACCGAAAACCCCCCCCCATTGTACACACGTTTCCAGCATTTTTCCATGTTTTTTTGTCCCGGGGGTACTCCCCCAAAAAAAGCTTTCTCCTTTTAAACCAGCAGGTATCCCGACCCCCATATTTTTGTGTTTTTCCATAGCAGTTTTTTGTTTAACAATTGTTAATTTTTGTTTTTGGGTTTTGTTTGTGGGTGATTTTTTGACAACCATTTTTGGGGCCTTTTACTGCCCCTGATTAAATTTTTTGGGTTTTCCCCCTTTTTGCCTTTTTGGCAAAGGGGAAATTTCTAACCCCGATTTGGGTTTGGGGATTTTCCCAATGGACCACTAATGCATGGGTTTGGGGCAGATTTTGTTGTGAAAACCCCGTTTCCCCCCCACTATTTTTTTTTGTCGCCCCGGACAAAAGGGTTTTATTTGGATTTCCATGTTTGGCAAAAATGGAAAATTCAATTTTCTGGCAAAATTTTTCTTTTTTGCCACGGCCATTTTAAAGGCCCCCCCTTTAGCATGATTTTTATGATTTCCAAAACATTTGTTTTTTTGATTCTGACTTCTTGTTTCAATTCCCTTTTTTTATTTTCCTCAAAAGAAATCCCCAAAAAATTCATTCCCCCCTTTTCAAAAGTAAGAAAATTTTAAAACTAAATAAACCCTGGAAAAACCCTTTACCCAAACAAAAAGGCCCCAAAGAGAACCCAAAAAAAATTCCCCCTTTAAATTTTTTAAACCCAAAGGCCCCAATAAAACAAAATCAAGTTCAAAGCATCAAGGCTTTAAAGGGGGCCAAATAAAACCAAAAATTTTAAGGGAAAAAGGCCCTGGGGAACTAAAAATTTAAAAAGAGAAATACAATAACTCCAAAAGGGAAACCCCAAAAAAAAACACCCCCACCCAACCCAAAAAAAAATGACACAACATTTCCAGGGGGTTAGGGCCTGGGTCCCCCCGACTAATTTAAAAGAAAAAATCCTAAAACCCCAAGGCATTTCCCTCCCCGAAACAGTTAAAACCTTCCCTTCCCCCAAAGGGGGAAAACATAAGCAGTGTAGTTTAACATTCAATTTTGGTGTTTTTGGGGGGTTTTGGGGTGGGGTTTTTTGTTGAAAAAACCCCATAAGGGCGTTTTTAAACCCTTCCCGGGGTTGGAAATGGGTAATTTCCCCCCCCTTTTCCTTTTGGCGGTAATTTTAAAAAACCCCCCCAAAAAAAAAAATGGGAAACTAAGGGGGAAAAGGCCCAAAAAAGCTAATTAAAATTGCCCACCCTTTTCTTTGTAAGGGAAATATGCTTTTGCTGTACTGAAACGCCCCAAATTTTTAAAACACCCGGCCTTATTTTCCTTTTTATGCTTCCCAAAAAAACCCCCCAAAAGAGGGTTTCCCAATCTAAGGGAAAAACCCAAAGGTTGTGGGGATTCGACCCCGGGGCCAATGGTTAATTTAACCTTTGGGTGGGCCTCTTTTAAAGACGGAAATTTAAAAAGGCCCCCAAACAGTTTAAAACTGTAAAAGTAAATAAAAAAAATTTTTTTTTCCAAAAAGGGAAAAACCAAGCCTTTAAAATTAAAGCCAAAAAAAATGTTAAAAATCCCAAAAACCCTTGGGAAAAAAACCCCAAAAAGGGGAAACCCCAACCCTTCCCCAAAAAAAAAAGGTGGGGGAAAAATCCACTAAAACCCCAAAACAGAAGAGGGTTAAAAAATTTCCCAGGCAGCTGTTTAATCTTAGCCTTACCACAGGATACGTGCCCAAGGAGTGGCGTCGGCAACTGTGGTCCCACTCCCAAAGGCGGTGCCTCTGGACCCTGGTAATTACGCCCCATAAGCTTAACAAGCCTGGTCTGCAAAGCTATGGAGAGGATCATAATGAAACTCATAAACAAAGACATAGGGGACTTGCAGACATTGGACCCGACCCAGTTTGGCTTTGTCAAGGGCAGATCATGCCTTTTGAACTTGGTCGACTTCTTCGAAACAGTCACCAAGGCCATTGATGAGGGAAAGGCAATCCATACAGCCTACCTTGACCTTGCAAAAGCTTTCGACACAATACCCCACTCGGGTATTATAGAGAAACTTACCAGCTTAAATGTAAACCCATATGTCACAAGTGGGTTGAAAACTGGCTAAAGGACAGAACCCACAGGGTTAGAGTTGCTGGCGCCATGTCAGACTCCAAGCCGGTCACAAGTCGTGTCCCACAGGGCTCAGTCCTTGGTCCCCTGTTGTTCGGCATCTACTTCTCAGAAGTACAGGCAAACATAGGAGGACTATGGCTGACAAAGTTTGCAGATGACTGCAAACTGGGCTATAGTGGAAAGTACATCGGACACAGATATCCTTCAGAGGGGTCTCACGGAAACTGATAGCTGGTGCCAGAGCCATGGCCTGAAGTTAAATGCCAAAAAATGTATAGTCATACCCTTCGGGAAAAACAAGGTAACCCCAAGCTACCATATAGGTGGCAATCCACTAAGCACAGAAGAGGTTATCAGGACCTGGGGACCCAGGTTGACAGTGGCCTTTCTTTGACACTCACATTGCTAAAGTGGTTAGAAAGACCTTCTACATTGCCCACCTGATCATGAAGGGATTCACATCCAGATCAAGTGAGGTCATTGTTCCCCTGTACTCTTCACTTATCAGACCAATGATCGAGTACAATGCCCCATTCGGGATGTATCTCACCCGACACCTGCAGCAATTGGAGAGACCCCAAAAGTTCCTCACCAAAAGGATAAAGGGACTCCAAAATCTGTCATATGCTGCCAGACTGAAGAAACTCCAGCTCTATTCAGTCGCATACCATCTGCTCAGAGGTGACCTATGCCTGACATACAAGGCCATGTCCAACCCGAAATTAATGGACATGCTCCACCTCAAAAAATCGAAATCTACCAGATCCACTAGAGCAAGCGACTTAAACCTTAGCACGGATATAAATAGGACATGCTGGAGGGATAGATTTGTCACCCAGATACTCCCTATGCTGTGGAATAAAATCCCGGTCCATGTGAGGCAGAGCTCCTCGCTGGCTCTGTTCAAGAGAAATCTTAACCGGTGGATGGGAGATTGTAGGTTTACCCCAGGAATCATCTCTGTGTCACTGCTGGACAGAGGCACAACAAACTAATGGGCACAGTATTGTTTTTAACAAAAGGGGTGGCGTAAGCCACAAAACTTTGGGCTAGGCTTATAAATGCCTTAGGGCAGATAGCCTAGTATAAACCTATGAACCTATGAACCTATAACATAATACCATAATGTATAGCTACTCACCCCAACCTCTCAATTAATATAAGCAACACAGTGGAAGAACACAATAAATTAAAACAAATATTCCCATATAATGACATAGGTTCATACATGTATACTAGGCTAACAACCACTAGGGCCCTTAAAACTGTCGCTGTGCAACCCAACTGTGACCCACAAATTTGATTTATATTTGATTTACAGGGGTGATTTACTGACTGTCTCTGTCCATCAGAGACACATAAGCCAGACCAGAAGAGAATTTCCAATTACCCATCCACTGTACTTTCCTCAAACTTCCAGCATCCATCTTGTAATAACATCCCACAAAGTCCTTCAGTAGCCCTCTTCTTCTGGGGTGGGGGGGTGGTGGGAGATAACTGGGCATCTGAACAAGCATTCTACAAATAGCTATCACCTGTCCAACTAGCAAAACATAGCAATAATCTTTAACACATCACTCTAGGCCCTGAAAGAAACCCCCCACAAAAGACTCAAAGAATAAAGATTCAAAGTAAACTTTATTGTCATTTAGGATCACACATGTAGCTTAAATGAAATTTTGTGCATCAGCTCCTTCTTGCGATTGCAAACAGAAAGTAAAATAACTTATAAAAGTAAAGAATGAATACAACTAATGCTTACAATCCTCCTGCCAGTACCCATACAAAAGAGCAGAAACATTTCCAACACTTGAGTACAGAATAAGTAAACCCTCCCTAAGTTATAATAACTGCTCCCTTTAAATAAAGAACACATTAGAGATTGCACATTGCCTGAGTCATCTGTCTAATATTGCGCTTAATAGGGATGATATAAATTAATAAATATTGCACTTACTTGGAAATTGTGAGGTATATATTATACAACAGACTGTAGATATTTGTGAAAAGAAAGAAAGAACTGACTTATTTAATGTCCAGTTCTCTGGGGCTTTTGCCCAAGTTCAGAGGCTGACCACTGTTGGGTAGAAACTGTTGCTGAATCTGGTAGTCCTGCAGTGGATGCTGCAGTATCTTCTGCCCGAAGCCAGATACTTAAACAGTCTTGCGCAGGATGCATGGTGTTTTGTATTATTTTGATGGCCCTTCTAATGCTTCTTGCAGAGTAAAATCTCTGCAACCCTCACCACTCTATGTAGTGCCTTCCTTTCTGTAGCTGTACAACTTCCAAACCACACTTAGGGCTGCTGGTGAGGCTACTCTCAATAGCACTTCTATAGAAGATGGAGAGGATATGAGGTGGGAGCAAAAATGTAGACATTGGTGCACTTTCTTGACTAGCTGTTTGGTGTTTCTTGACCATGCGAGATCCTCTGATATGTGTACGCCTAGTAATTTTATGCACTTTACCCTGTCTACACTCTCACCATTGATCATAAGCACTGGGTGGTTTGTTTTCTTTTTTCTGAAGTTAATGATAATCTCTTTGGTCTTGCTTACAATCAAGTCAAGGTTGTTCCTCTCACACCAAATGATAAGATTTGCCATCTCTTCTCTGTATGCTTCTTCATCCTCCTTTGTGATGAGCCTCATGGTTGTGGTAGCAAACTTGATGATATGTTGGACTCGTGCTTTGCATATGCATAGCAGTCTTTGGTCAGGATGGTGAATAACAGAGGACTGAGAACACATCCCTGTGGAACCCCGGTATTAATCTAGATACACTTTGATTTGTTCTTGCCCAAACTCACTGTCTGTGGCCTCTCAATCAGGAAGTCCAGAATCCAGTTACAGATATTTTTACTGACTCCTATATATGCCAGTTTTTTCTATCAGCTGCATTGGTACCACTGTATTAAATGTTGAGCTGAAATCTATGAACAGTATCCTCACATACTTGTCATTGCCCTCTAGATGTTTAAGAGAGCTGTGTAGCACTAATGATATGGCATCAGCCGTGGATCTGTTGGCTCTGTAAGCAAACTGCAGAGGGTCAAAATTGGGAGGTAGACCCAAAGACAAATGTGTTTGGATCAGCCACTTGAAACATTTCGTAACAGTGGATGTCAGAGGGACTGGTCTGTAGTTGTTCAGGTTGGAGGGAAAGGTTTTCCTTATAGCATGAGGGTACCTTCGCCACGGCAAGAGAACTGTTAAATATCTCCATGAGTTCTGTGCACAGTTGATCAGCACAGCCTTTTAACATCTTGCTCAGTATGTTGTCTGGGCCAGCAGCCTTCCTGGGGTTCACCTTCCATAGCTCTCTTCTCACATCCTCTGTACTGAGTTTGAGCACAGCATCCTTATCATCAGTGGGTAGCTTTGGTGCCAACCTGTGATTTCTCTCCTCAAATCTTCCAAAGAAGGTATTCAAACTGTCCAGGAATTTGATACTATCCTCACACTATGCTGACCTGATTTTGTAATCAGTGATCTGAATGCCTTGCCATAGTCTCCTTGCATCCCTCATGTCATCAAAGTGGCTCTGCACCCTTCTGCCGTACTTCCTCTTTGCCTCCTTTATACCTCTTCTGCATCTCTAACCTTCAGAAGCTCATATACCTTGGGGGTGAGCCATGGCTTCCCTTAGAGCTGCTTTGTCCTTAATCCTGTAAGCTGCATTTCTCACCTTCAGAAGCTCATATACCTTGGGGCTGAGCCATGGTTTCCCTTAGGGCTGCTTTGTCCTTAGTCCTGTAAGCTGCATTTCTCACCTTCAGAAGTCTGTATAGCTTGGGGGTGAGCCATGGCTTCCTTTAGGGCTGCTTTGTCCTTAGTCCTGTAAGCTGCATTTCTCACCTTCAGAAGTCCGTATAGCTTGGGGGTGAGCCATGGCTTCCCTTAGGGCTGCTTTGTCCTTAGTCCTGTAAGCTGCATTTCTCACCTTCAGAAGCTCATATACCTTGCTGGTGAGCCATGGCTTCCCTTAGGGATGCTTTGTCCTTAGTCCTGTAAGCTGTATTTCTCACCTTCAGAAGCTCATATACCTTGCTGGTGAGCCATGGCTTCCCTTAGGGATGCTTTGTCCTTAGTCATGTAAGCTGCATTTCTCACCTTCAGAAGCTTGTATACCTTGGGGGTGAGCCATGGCTTCCCTTAGGGCTGCTTTGTCCTTAGTCCTGTAAGCTGCATTTCTCACTTTCAGAAGTCCGTATAGCTTGTGGGTGAGCCATGGCTTCCCTTAGGGCTGCTTTGTCCTTAGTCCTGTAAGCTGCATTTCTCACCTTCAGAAGTCCGTATAGCTTGGGGGTGAGCCATGGCTTCCCTTAGGGCTGCTTTGTCCTTAGTCCTGTAAGCTGCATTTCTCACCTTCAGAAGCTCATATACCTTGGGGGTGAGCCATGGCTTCCCTTAGGGCTGCTTTGTCCTTAGTCCTGTAAGCTGCATTTCTCACCTTCAGAAGCTCATATACCTTGGGGGTGAGCCATGGCTTCCCTTAAGGCTGCTTTGTCCTTAGTCATGTAAGCTGCATTTCTCACCTTCAGAAGCTCATATACCTTGCGGGTGAGCCATGGCTTCCCTTAGGGATACTTTGTCCTTAGTCCTGTAAGCTGCATTTCTCACCTTCAGAAGCTCGTATACCTTGTGGGTGAGCCATGGCTTCCCTTAGGGCTGCTTTGTCCTTAGTCCTGTAAGCTGCATTTCTCACTTTCAGAAGTCCGTATAGCTTGGGGGTGAGCCATGGCTTCCCTTAGGGCTGCTTTGTCCTTAGTCCTGTAAGCTGCATTTCTCACCTTCAGAAGTCAGTATAGCTTGGGGGTGAGCCATGGCTTCCCTTAGGGCTGCTTTGTCCTTAGTCCTGTAAGCTGCATTTCTCACCTTCAGAAGCTCATATACCTTGGGGGTGAGCCATGGCTTCCCTTAGGGCTGCTTTGTCCTTAGTCCTGTAAGCTGCATTTTTCACCTTCAGAAGCTCGTATAGCTTGGGGGTGAGCCATGGCTTCCCTTAGGGCTGCTTTGTCCTTAGTCCTGTAAGCTGCATTTCTCACCTTCAGACGTCCGTATAGCTTGGAGGTGAGCCATGGCTTCCCTTAGGGCTGCTTTGTCCTTAGTCCTGTAAGCTGCATTTCTCACCTTCAGAAGTCCGTATAGCTTGGGGGTGAGCCATGGCTTCCCTTAGGGCTGCTTTGTCCTTAGTCCTGTAAGCTGCATTTCTCACCTTCAGAAGTCCATATAGCTTGGGGGTGAGCCATGGCTTCCCTTAGGGCTGCTTTGTCCTTAGTTCTGTAAGCTGCACTTCTCACCTTCAGAAGTCCGTATAGCTTGGGGGTGAGCCATGGCTTCTGGTTAGCTCTGATAGTGATGCTCTTGGTGCTTTTGTTACCTCATCAATGCAGTTTGAAATGTATGGCATCACAACCTCTGTGTATTCATCTATGTTCAGATGCTGATTAACTGTGGCTGCCTCCTTGAACATATCCCAGTTTGTTTTTTCAAAGCAGTCTTGGACGTCCTCCATGGCTCCCTTTGGCCAGACCTCGATTTGATTTTTTGTGGGTTTCTGTCTAATCAGTTCTGGTTTGCAGGCTAATAATAGCAAGATGGTATAATGGTCAGAGTTTCCCATTTGTGGAAGTTGCACTGCCTTGTAAGCTTTCTTTAAGTTTGTATACACATTGTCCATGATATTATCACCCCTAGTGGGAACATCCACATACTGATGGTAGTGTGGGAGCATTTATTTCAGACCTGCCTTATTAAAGTTCCCTGCTACCACATGTACAATGACTGGATTTGTGATCTGTAGCTCACCAATATGATTGCATAGTTTATTTAGAGCCTCGGTGGTATTAGCACTAGGTGGGTTATACACCACTGTTTACAGTGACCCCATTCAGCTCCCTGGGCAAGTAAAAAGGTCTACATCTGATGGACAGAAACTCTAAGTTCTAAGAGTAGTGTGATAGTAAGATTTCACAGTTACTGCACCATCCTTTGTTGACATAGATGCAGACTCCTCCTCCTCCTCTAGCCTTTCCGCAAAGTGTTTTGTTTCTGTCTGCACAAAACAGCGTTAGACCCTCTATGTTTACTGCACTGTCATTTATCTTGCCATGCAGCCACATCTCAGTAAGCAAAAATAAACAAGCATTCTTCACCTTGTTCTTATTGCAGAGTTCCAGTCTAAAGTAGTCCATTTTGCTATCCAGTGATCTCACTTTAGCCAGCAGTACTGTTGGCAGTGCAGGCCTGTAAGGGTTTGCTTTTAGCTTAACAGCAATACTTGCTCTGCATCCTCTTTTCCTTGTTCTTTGACATCTTTTTTTCTTTTTCCTTGTCCAGGATGTTCCAAAACCTTCTGCTACCAGGTTCAGGCATATTAGAGTATGTAAAGTAGAAATATCCAGCTGTTGTGACTCAGATACTCCACAGACTTCAAGGCATCAGTCCAGCAACATGTAGATGTCGACTGTTTAATTTCTAGTGACTTCTGTCTGCTGTAACTTCTTGTATCTTCAATTGGAAGTGCAGAAACTGATTGTTTGAGTATTTTTGTGCAAAAGAAGACAAAATATGCATATCTCTAGAATGAGCTGACAGCTGCTGCCTCACAGGGTGCCGTCATTTTTTTTTCCACATCACCCACACCAGTTCCTATATCTACCCTCACTGATCAGGCCTGCTGAAATTAAATAAATCTAAAATGGCACCCTTTAAGACATAACTCTTTAAGCTCTAAAGAAAACAATAAAAAGGCCTTAACCCCAACTTACTTCAGTGTCCAGCTGTGAAACTTCAGAAAATCCCACATAAACAAAAACGTACTCCTAACCAATTTAAACAGAAAGTAATAAAAAAAGCTGTGAATAATAATAATAAAAAACCCATATAAAATAATTCTATACCCCTAGGTGATGAATCCAAGCATACATTTCAACTGTCCAGATTTTCACAGAATGACCAGATTTTTGCTTCATATTTTTGGTCTGTTTCTCATAAAATTTGTGGATTTCTGGAAAATCATTCACGACTGAATTCACTAAATAATGACATGCAGTTGAGTTTCATATAGGTAGGTACTAGGCTATCTGCCCAAGGGCATTTATAAGCCTAGCCAGAATGTGTTGGCTTTCACCTCCCTTTTAGATTAGTTTCCTGGGCCTCTGTCCAGCAGGGCCATTGAAGCAATCCCAGGGGTAAATTTACAATTTCCCATCCACTCGTCAAGATTTCTCTTGAAGAGAGTCAGTGAGGGGCTTTGCCTAACGTAAATTGGGATTCTATTCCAGAGCGAGGGAAGTCTCTGGGAGAGGCATCTATCCCTCCAGCATGTCCTGTTTATTGTTGTGCTGAGGTTTAAATCCCTGGAGCATGTGGCTCTAAAAGATTTGGTTTTCTTGAGGTGGAGCATGGTCATTAGTTCCGGGTTGGACATGGCCTTGTACGTCAGGCAGAGATCACCTCTGAGTAGGCAGTAAGCAACCGAGTAGAGCTGGAGTTTCTTTAGTCGGGCTGCACAGGGCATCTGTTTAAGGCCCATGATCCTCTTGGTTAGGAAATTCTTGTGGTCTTTCCAGCTGTTGCAGGTGTCGAGTAAGGTACATTCCAAATGGGGCATTGTACTCTATTATGGGCCTGATGAGTGATGAGTAGAGGGGCACAATGACCTCTCTTGATCTAGATGTGAACCCTTTTGTGATAAGTTGGGCTACATAGAAGGATTTTCTGACCAATTTGGCAATGTGATTATCAAAGGAGAGGTTGCTATCTACCTGGGTCCCCAGATCCCTAATTACATCTTCCGTACTTAGTGGATTGCCACCTATGTGATAGTTCGTGGGCACTTTGTTTTTCCCACAGGGGATGACTATGCACTTTTTGGCATTTAGCTTGAGGCCATGGTTCTGACACCAGGTATTCATCTCCGTGAGACCCTGCTGGAGGATGTCTGTGTCAGCCAGAAAGTCGATTATGGCCCCCAGTTTGCAATCATCTGCGAACTTGGTCAGCCATAGTCCTCCTGTGCTTGCCTGTACCTCAGAGAGGTATATACTGACCAGGAGGGGTCCCAGGACTGAGCCCTGTGGGACGCCACTTGTAACCGATTTAGAGTCGGACATGGCACCCGCAACTCTGACCATGTGAGTTCTATCCATGAGCCACTTGGCAACCCATCTCATGACATAGGGGTTAATGTTCAAGCTGGTAAGCTTATCTATAATGCCAGAGTGGGGAATGGTGTCAAAGGCCTTAGCGAGGTCCAGGTAGGCTGTGTGGACTACCTTTCCCTCATCTATGGCCTTGGTAACTGTTTCAAAGAAGTCAACTAGGTTTAAGAGGCAGGCTCTGCCTTTAACAAAGCCAAATTGGGTTGGGTCCAGTGTCTGGAGGTTCCCAATGTCTCTGTTAATGAGTTCCATGATGATGCACTCCATTGCTTTGCAGACCAGGCTAATCAAGCTTATAGGGTGATAGTTCCCAGGATCTGTTGTGGCACAACCTTTGTGGAGCCTGATAACTGTTGCTGTACGCCATTCTTTGGGTACATAGCCTGTGGTAAGGCTGAGTTTGAACAGCGAATTTAGGTGAGGCTTTAGTTCATTTTGGAGCTCGTGTAAGACACAGCCTGGGACACCATCCGGTCCCATTGATGCTGTGTTTTTGGTTTTGGAGAGGGCTGTTTTCACCTGTGTGTCTGTGATGTCTGGGGCTCTACATTCTTCTGGGATGGACACAGGCCCTTTTGGGGATGGGGGTGGGGGTAAAGTTTGCACTGAACCTGTCAGCCAGGATGTTGGCAATGCCATTTGGTTCAGTGTATTTTTTGCCATTTTGCACTAGCTCAGAGCAGATATGAGAGTTGCCACCTAGATTCTTGACATAGCTAAAGAAGGCTTTGTGATTATCTTTAGAGTCTTTGGCAATTTTTCTTTTGAAACTGGCCTTGGATGATTTTATGAGGGATCGTAGTTTCTTGCTAATACTGATCAGGGATGCTTTTCCTTTTTGGGATTTTGCTCTATCATGTAATAGTTTCCTCCTTCTGTTCATAGGTTCATAGGTTTATACTAGGCTATCTGCCCTAAGGCATTTATCCTTATGTTAGAAATACTGTGCCCATTAGTTTGTTGTGCCTCTGTCCAGCAGTGACACAGAGATGATTTTGAACAGGGCCAGTGAGGTGCTCTGCCTCACATGGACCCACAGCATGGGGAGTCTCTGGGTGATAAATCTATCCCTCCAGCACGTCCTATTTATATCCATGCTAAGGTTTAAGTCTCTTGCTCTAGTGGTTTTGGTGGATTTGGATTTTTGAGGTGGAGCATGTCCATTAATTCGGTTGGTGATGGCCTTGTATGTCAGGCACAGGTCACCTCTGAGCAGACGGTATGCAACTGAATAGAGTTGGAGTTTCTTCAGTCTGGCAGCATATGACAGGTTTTGGAGTCCCTTTATCCTTTTGGTGAGGAACTTTTGGGGTCTCTCCAATTGTTGCAGGTGTCGGGTGAGATACATCCCTAATGGGGCATTGTACTCGATCATTGGTCTGATAAGTGAAGAGTACAGGGGAACAATGACCTCACTTGATCTGGATGTGAATCCCTTCATGATCAGGTGGGCAATGTAGAAGGTCTTTCGAACCACTTAGTGTCAAACGAGAGGCCACTGTCAACCTGGGTCCCCAGGTCCCTGATAACCTCTTCTGTGCTTAGTGGGTTGCCACCTATATGGTAGCTTGGGGTTACCTTGTTTTTGGTATGACTATACACTTAACTTCAGGCCATGGATCTGGCACCAGCTATCAGTTTCCGTGAGACCCCTCTGAAGGATGTCTGTGTCCGATGTACTATCCACTATGGCACCCAGTTTGCAGTCATTCGCAAACTTTGTCAGCCATAATCCTCCTATGTTTGCCTGTACTTCTGAGAAGTAGATGCCGAACAGTAGGGGGCCAAGGACTGAGTCCTGTGGGACACCACTTGTAACCAGCTTGGAGTCTGATGTGGCTCCAGCAACTCTAACCCTGTGGGTTCTGTCCTTTAGCCAGTTTGCAACCCATCTTGTGACATATGGGTTTACATTTAAGCTGGTAAGTTTCTCTATAATACCGGGTATTGTGTTTTGCAAGGTCAAGGTAGGCTGTATGGACTGCCTTTCCCTCATCAATGGCCTTGGTGACTGTTTCGAAGAAATCGACCAAGTTCAAAAGGCAAGATCTGCCCTTGACAAAGCCAAACTGGGTTGGGTCCAAGGTCTGCAAGTCCCCTATGTCCTTGTTTATGAGTTCCATTATGATCCTCTCCATAGCTTTGCAGACCAGGCTTGTTGAGGCACCGCCTTTGTGGAGTGGGACCACAGGGCACATATCCTGTGGTGAGGCTAAGATTAAACAGCTGCCTTATGTGCGGGTTTAGTTCTTCATTGAGTTCGTGTAGCACACAACCGGGGACCCCATCCGGTCCCATTGATGCTGTGTTTTTAGCTTTAGAGAGAGCAGCTTTCACCTGCACATTTGAGATGTCTGGGAGGCTACACTCAGTTGGGATAGTTATCTCTCCTTTTGGGGGGGAGAGGGGGGTGAAGTTTGCGCTGAACCTGTCTGCCAGTATGTTGGAAATGTCTGTGGGTTCAGTGATTTTTGTATCATTTTGGACTAATTCTGAGCATATCTGGGAGTTTCCACCCAGGTTTCTGACATAGCTGAAGAAGGCCTTATGATTGTCTTTTGAATTTATGGCAATTTTTCTCTCAAAGTTGGCCTTGGATGATTTTATGAGGGATCGTAGTTTCTTGCTAGTGCTGATCAAAGATGCCTTCCCTTTTTTGGGATTTTGCTCTATCATGTAATAGCTTTCTCCTCTTTTTGTAAAGTTTGTTTATGGCTGGGGTCCACCAGACTGGACGTTTGCCCTTGGTGGAAAGAGTCTTGGTTTTATTTGGGATTGCCTGATCCATGCAGTCCTGAAGGTGTTCATAGAAGGCATTTGTAACTGCTTCCGCAGCTTGGGTTGTAGTTTCCATTGGCTCAGGGGCCTTGAAGGATACCACACCTGTCTTGAGTAGTGTGAAGTTTGCTTTGGAGAAGTTCTTCACTGTGGTCTTTTTTGTTTGGGGTGGATGTGGATTTCTAGTGAGATTAGTTTATGATCTGATCTCACCAATGAGGGATATACTTCTTTGTCCCCATGTTCGTGATGATGAGATCTAGTATATTTTCTCCTCTTGTGGGGACGGTGACTAGTTGTTCCATGGCATTTGAATTTATGAACTCCAGGAACCTTTGGGCCAGAAAGTTGGGGCTTGAGTAATGTTCCCAGTCTATATTCGGGTAGTTGAAGTCACCCAATATGATGGTGTTTGGTGATACATTTATACCCTCCAGTGTCTTCAGGAAGGCTGTGTGGGTTTCCTGAGTTTGAGAGGGTGGCCTGTAGCATGCTACAAATTGTAGAGCAGTTTTGCCTATGGTTAATTGCACCTGGATGATTTCCGATGCCACCAACCTGGAGGTGTGGGTATCCTTGATGAATATGGATACACCCCCTCCTTTTGTGGTGTGGTCCGGGTTTTGGGGCCAGAACGCATGATATGAGATAAAACCTGATAGTGCCGGGGTGCTCTCAGGAGCCTTGAACCAGGTTTCAGTCACAGCACATACATCGATGTTCTCCATACTGAGAAGGGCCTCGAGTGCGTGCATTTTGAGATTTAGACTTCTGGCATTGAGCAGCATTACCCTTAGTTTCTTCCGTTTTGTTTTCTAGGGTGGTAGGTTTAGAATTTGAGCCTTGCCTAAAAAAGGCACTATGGGGGTGGCAAGAGCCTTAGCCAATATCCGGAATCCCAGGGGTGACAGGTGCAAGCCATCCCGCAGTGTGGCTTGTCGAGCATGTCATCCCAGGCAGACAGGCACTGGATCCCCTTTGAATGACACCAGAAATTAAGCCAATTGTTAAAGCTGATCATCTTGTCACTATATTGTGGCATCATTCTTGGTGAAGGAAGGATACTGCTCAGGGTCAGGGTCATACCTGCCTGGGCTACATAATCAGAGAGCTCCTCTATGTCTCTTTTCATGTAGTCCAGGGAGGTACATCTCAGGTCGTTCACACCAGCATGGACAATGACTGTGTCATACTTGTACTTGCCGTGGAGTGACCTGAGTGCTTGTGTTATGTGGCGGATTCTAGCACCCGATAGGCAGCTTACCATGACCTTCTCCTTGTTCAGTCTGGTGAGTGGGACGTCAGTGTGTCTGACTATGGAGTCACCTATGACAAGTTATGTTTGGTGTTGTATTTGGCCTTAAGGGCAGTGACTGCTTTGCACACTGATTTTGTTGTTTATGTGTTGTTTGTGTGGTGTCTTGAGTTTGCAGTTGCTTGGGTGTCTGCTTTGGAGGCCTCTGCTGTTTAGGTAAATTTTTACTCAGAGCCTCCGAGTTTGTCTTAGTGTGTTTATGTGTTTGATTCAGTGGTGTGGTTGAGTTATGTGAGACTGGTATTGTGGTGTGTGTAGTTGCCTTCTCCTCCTGCCTGGTCTTGCCAGTCCTGAGATGAGAGAGCTCAGCCTCCAGTTTGGCTAAATAGCTGCATCTCTAGTGTTAGTGTTATGTGGGAGGAGGAGAGGGTTGTCCGTGTACATGAGGCAATTGTAACATTGCCTCAGAATTCGCCAACTGGGCAGGAGAGGACGCCAGCATCTGACCCTTCGACATGCTAGAAAGAATTATGAGTTGGTATGAGACAGAAAAGTAGAGGGCTTAGCAGGGAAGTGGGCACTCCTGAGGGGCTTTGCTAGTGAGGGATTTGTATAATATAGGAGTGCTTGACCTGCAAAGAGAATGCTTATAAGACACGGGATATGCTTTTAAGACAAGTGCTGAGCTTTTTGAGAAGAAAAAGCTATTTGGAACAAGTGCTGCACTTTTTAGTGAAGGTGTAAACTGTTTAGGTTCCTAACAGAGCAGTTGTAAGGGAAAAGTTGAAGAACAGACTTTATGGAGCCAGAAAGAGTTTAACCTTGTTAAACCAGCGCTGCCCGATGCTGCTCTAGTGGCAACTCCACGCTAAATCGTGCTAAAGCACGTTAAAGCGTGCTTGATAGCAGGGGCTGGAAAGAAGCAGGAATAGACCCAAAACGGACAATAAAACTACAGTTTCAAGTCAGTAACCACCTCTACGGAGGGCAGGGAAGCTGCTCAATGTTATTCACTGCCACTGATCAACAGAGAGACCTTCCTTTAGCCCAAGCAAAAATGGCCTCACAGAAACTTTCAAACAGTTCAGGAACAGCAAGCCTGTAACTGAACTTTTTTAATTCTCAGAAAAAAAGTTGTATAGCTTATTTATGGTCAGGGACCACCAGACTGGTTTCCTCTTTTTGGAGGAGTGAGTCTTGGTTTTACTTGGGATGGCTCAATCCATGCATTCCTGTAGGTGCTCATAGAATGCATTTGTAAAGGATTCTGTGGTTTGGGCAGCATTATCTTTTAGCAAGTGGGCTTTGAAACTTTCCACCTCGGTCTTGAGAAGTGTGAAGTTTGCTTTTGAAAAGTTTTTCACAGTGGTTTCCTTGACTGGGGGTGGGGTC
Source organism: Protopterus annectens (assembly GCF_019279795.1). Lineage (NCBI taxonomy): Eukaryota > Metazoa > Chordata > Ceratodontiformes > Protopteridae > Protopterus > Protopterus annectens. The sequence continues at coordinate 1,467,422,617 of NC_056745.1, read as the reverse complement.
GGGATGTGGATGTCCAGTGTGATTAATTTATGGTCTGATCTTACCAGCGAGGGGTTTACCTCTGGTGTGAAATACTGATCCCCCATGTTGGTGATGATCAGGTCCATTATGTTGTCACCTCTTGTGGGAGTGGTGACCAGTTGTTCCAGGGCGTTTGAGTTTATAAACTCTAGGAAGCGTTGGGCAAAGGAGTTTGTACTTGAGTAGTTTTCCCAGTCAATGTTAGGGTAGTTGAAATCACCCAATATCATGGTGTTTGGTAGGACCTTCATATTTTCCAATGTTCTCAGGAATGCTGAGTGGGGGTCCTGAGACAAGGTGTGTGATCTGTAGCAAGCTACAATCTGAAAAGCAGCTTTCCCAACTGTTAGTTGCACATGGATGGTCTCAGAGGCCTCATGCTGTGCCACTAACCTGGAGGTGTGGGTATCTTTTATGAAAATGGATACACCCCCTCCTTTTGTATTTCGGTCCGGGTTCTGGGGCCGAAAGGTATGGTATGAGTTGTAGCCTGGTAGTGCTGGGGTGCTCTCTGGAGCCTTGAACCAGGTTTCTGTTACTGCACAGATATTGATTTTCTCCATGCTGAGGAGTGCCTCGAGTGCATGCATTTTGAGGTTTAGACTTCTGGCATTGAGTAGCATTACCCTCAGTTTTTGGTTACTTGTGTTGTTTATGGAGGTGGGTTTGTCTTTTGAGCCTTGCCTAAAAAAGGTACTATGGGTGTGGCAAGAGCCTTTGCCAGTATTTGAAAGCCTAAGGGTGACAGGTGCAAATCATCTCTGGCAAAGCAGCGTAGCTTGTTGAGCATATGTTATCCCAGGCTGACAGACACCGGATCCCCTCTGAATGATACCAATAGCTTAGCCAATTGTTAAAATTGATCCTTTTATCATTATACGTGGCATCATTCTTGGTGAGGGAAAGATGCTACTCAGGGTCATACCGGCCTGGGCTACATGATCAGAGAGCTCCTCTATGTCTGTTTTCATGTAGTCCAGGGAGGTACGTCTCAAGTCGTTCACACCAACATGGACAATGACAGAGTCATATTTGTACTTGTTTTGGAGTGACCTGAGTGCTTGTGTTATGTGGCGGATCCTGGCACCCGACAGGCAGCTTACAGTAACCTTCTCCTTGTTCAGTCTAGTGAGTGGGATGTCAGTCTGCCTGACAATAGAGTCACCTATTACTAGTGTATTGGGTGTGTTATTTAGCCTTAAGGGCTGTGATTGCTTGGCACACTGACTTAGTGAAGTATGTGATACGTGGTTGTTGTTAGAGGGTGGAGGTTGCTTGGATGTCTGCTTTGGAGGTCTCTGCTGCTTTGGCAGATATTTATTTAGAGCCTCCAAGTATGTTTTTGTGTATTTATGTGTGTTGCTTGCTGGTGCAGATATGACTGGTCTATGTGAGACTGGTAGTGTGGTGCAAGTGTTTCCCTTCTCCTCCTGACTGACTGTTCCAGTCTTGGGTTGAGAGAGCTTGGCCTCCATTTTGGCTGTATAGTTGCATCTCTCACACACATTTGTGTTTGTTAGAAAGAGGAGAGGGTTGTCTGTGTACATGAGGCAATTGTAACATTGCCTCAGGATGCGCAGATTCACCAGCTGGACTGGACAGTACACCTGAAACTGCCCTTTGGACATGCCTGTATGGATAAATGAACTGTTTTACTGATTGTCCAGTAGAGACAAATAGGGAGCCTTGTACAACTGTATAGTAAAGGGGGCTGCAGTGCTAGCGTTTATTAGTGCTTACTGAGAGCTTAGAGCAAGTGCTGAACTGTAAAAGGACGGTTAGAGTACTTAAGTTGAGAGTTTGACTAGATCTAAGGGAAAAATTGAAGAGCAGACTTCATGGAGCCGGGAATACTTAAACTCTACCTAACTGGCGCTGCGTGGTGAGCAAAACTGTGCAAATGCGGGTTTTAAAGCAGGGAGATGAAAGAGATAGAAATTAGCCCAAAATGGCCAATAAACTACTAGTTGCTGGGCTGAGACCACTCCTCCAGGGACAGATAGGCTGCTCAAAGCTCCCCACTCTCACTGGTGAACAGAGAAACTTCCTTCTATCCAAGTAAGTTATGGGCAACACAGGAACCTGTACCACAGCCCTGAATTCAGCAGAACCTAAAAACTGGACTAGACTAGCTTAGAAAAGGCGTGAAACAAGAATATTTTTTTTTCTTTTTTTTCAAGAACCAATGTTAGCAATTGTTTTTAGGTGTGGAGTGGTCGGAAATGTCGACATTCATTTTTTTTGCATTCTGGCAATTTGGTATTACAGATTTCACGTAAATTTATCGACAATGTGAATAAATGGTGAAGTGCAATCAACATTTTGATAGTAAATGATACACACACACATATATATATATATATATATATATATATATATATATATATATATATATATATATATACATACACATACATGTACAATAGACAGACACACACACACACATGCATATGGCTGTGGGAGTTGGACTATATAAGTAAGGCTGTGTGCTGGAATATCAATGCTTTTGAAGTGCAGAATTGGAGAAAACATCTGAGAATTTTGTTACGAACAAGGAGATTATATCAGTCAATACATAAGGAGTAAATTTAATGGAAGGTCTGACATTTAAACTAAAAGTTAGATGCTTTTACCACAAAATGTGAAGAGGGAAAACACTGTTGCTGTAAAAGATTGGATGCACACTATTACTGAAGCAATGAATATGAATTTGCCAGAACTTCAAGAATCAGTTGCTGACAGATAGTCCTGGTATACTATAGACTTCGATGTCATGAAGAGTCAGTCTTGACTAAATAACAACATATATGTGCATGCGTGTGTATATGCATTTCATGTGTTTGCACGCGCATGTGTGTATCTAGCCATACATATATCTTTGTGTGTGTGTGTGTGTGTGTGTGTGTGTGTGTGTGTGTGTGTGTGTGTGTGTGTGTGTGTCCCCTTTACTTGATTGCAATTGCACTTACCTGAAAGTTAAAAGGAAGAGAAGACTTTGCCGAAAACGTCCTTTCACAAACGGTCAGATCACTGACTATAATGTTAAAAAAAAAAACCACCCACTTTTATATTGTCAAACAATTACTTATATATATATATATATATATATATATATATATATATATATATATATACACACACACACACACACACACACACACACACACACACACACACACACACACACACACACACACACACACACACACACACACACACACACACACACACACACACACACACACACACACACGTGTGTGTGTGCATGTGTTTCTGTGTGTGCATGTATGTATGGGGGGGGTGGAATAATAATACTTTAATAGTGCTTAGGTAATCTGAGTTAATAGTTAAACACAACTAGGATTTAACAGAAGTGCTATTTTATTTGTATATAGTAAAGCCTTATGTCCTGTGGTATGGCTAGAGGTAACCTATACTAAAAATGCTGACGTTTTTTAATAAGACTTCCCATTTTTCTGATTTAAACTTTTATTATACTTTGCATTATGATATGTGTGCACTAAACTATACTTGGACATGTTTGCATTATGCTCTCTGGATAGAGTTAAGCTGTAAGATTTTCTTAGAGTTTGCTGGGTTTGCTAGGCTCCATATCAACAAATTAAGGCATTTCTATACTTTTATCTCCCTACCTGACTCCTTCCGAACCACTACATGGTCTCAGGTTGTCGTCCTCAGCTTCTGTGCTTATTTATGTTTGAATCCCTTAATTGGTGCTTGCTAGGTACCCCAGACATAACCCTTTCCTGGGTGGGACCCCAACTCCTCGGGAGTTTAACTTCAACACTACTCATTGTTATACCTGAGTACAAGCAATCTGATGGGGAGCAGCAGGTGTAGAACCTGGGAGCCTGTCAATCACCCCAACTGTAGTGACAGCTAGTGCAATGGCATCAGGACATTAACCAGTGCCCCATGTTAAACCTGAGACGTGCCACGCTCATATATTTATTTTCTCCCTCCCCTTCTCCCAGGGTAGGAGAGCTGGCTGTTGGACACTTTACATATCCCCCCAACTAACCCAAAGGACTGCTTGATGTCAGTTGTCTAAATAGGATTTAAACCAGAGTAATGCCTGTGCATCCAGTGAATGGGCTTTTAATACCTCAATAAGCAGATTATGGTTGACCATATCAAAGGCTTTTGAAAGGTCGATAAACAAAGCGGAGGAAAGAGAGTTATTGTTACAATTTTTGTTTATACAGTCAGAAAAAGATAGCAGGGCAGTTGAAGTACTATGGAATGGTCTGAAACCATGTTGGCAGTTGGCAAGTAAATTGTTGTGGAGAAGATGGTCAAGTAGTTGTTGGTGGATACATTTTTCCATTATTTTAGCAATAGAAGAGAGTAGGGTGATTGGTCTAAAGTTGGAAATATATGATTCTACAACAAAACCAAATTATCGAACAAGTGATCATCACCAGCCAATCGGAAAAGAAACAAAAATATTTTATACATGTTTTTTGCAGGGAAGCAAAAGCAGCCACCCTCCCAGCCTCTGTTAATTATAAATAGCAGCTCCAAGATCATAATACAGTGAGAAAGGATACATTTTTTAATCTCCACTGTACAGGAATTGTGTAATGTAAAAATCTGATGTATGTGATCAGATGATTTTTGACCAGCTCTACTGACTTTTCCGCAACTGGAATTACTTTGGCTTCTGCTCCTATGTTCTCATTTCTTTGTTCTTCCCACAGTGTGCATCCTACCACCCTTCTCAGGCATTTCATTTCCATCACCTCTAGCTTCCTCATCTGCACTGCCTTTACTGCCAAGATTTCTGTACCATATAGTAGTACTTGTCATACCACTGTCTTGTACAACTTACTTTTCAGCTTTTTTTTCTTCTGTCATAGACTACACCTGAGACTCTATGCCAGTTGGCTGCAGCCCCTCTGATTCTAGCTTTGACCTCTTAATTCAGACTTCCCTTCTCCTCACCCACCTCTCCCAGGTACTTGAAGCTATTTACCTCTTCCACTATCTTCCCTTCTATCTCAATTCTCAGCTTCTTCTGATCCCCTTAATTTGCTGTCATTACCACTGTCTCATCTATGCTTAGTTTCATCCCATGTGCCTTCAATTTTGCATTCCATTCCCCCATCCTTTGCTGAAGTTCTTGATCAGTCTGCCTGTAATGCCACATCGTCTACGTACAGCAACTTTGTTGATCTGTCTTATCCGACCTATTTGCTAATGTAGTCCATCAACTGTATGAACAGCAGTGGGCTCAGAGGTGAACCATGGTGCACACCCACTCTCACTGGGACCCCCTTTGTGAGACCAAATACTGTCTACACTTGAGTCATTGTGTCCTTTACATAGCCTGCACCAATTCTGCCAATGTTTCTGGCACTTCGAACCACCTCAGTACTGCATGAATCAGCTTTCTTTGGAGCTTGTCATATGCTTTCTCCAAGTCTAGGAATACCCTGTTGGACCCTTTACTCATCTCTAGCATCTTCTAAACTATCTGTCTCACTATAAATATTGGGTCAGTTGTGCTGCATCCTGATCTGAATCCGAACTGCTCATCTCTCATCTTACATTCTACTACTCTGTTTAACCATTTATCAATCACCCCCTTCAGAACTTTCATGCAATATGATAGGAGTTTGATGCCTCTGTACTGCCCACAGTTGTGGATGTCCCCTTTGTTGTTGTACACTGGCATGAGTATGCGTATTCTTCAGTCATCTGGGATACGCCTTTCTCTCCACACTGTGATGAGTCCCCTCAGGAGCCATTTCCTCTATATCTCACCCAGCATCTTTATCACATCTGAGCCTGCTGCTTTCCCTGACTTCATTTTCCTTAGTGCTATTCCTACTTCTTCTAGGGTGGGCTCCTCTTCTTCTCTCATCGTAGGCTGTTTCTGGGGCAGTAAATATTCTGCACGGTTTTCTTATTTCAGAAGCTGCTGGAAATACTCCTTCCATCTGATGCCCTTTGGACTGGTGAGCAGGTTGTTGCTGGCATCCCTTATGAAAGGTGTTTGACTGTCTTCTTTATCTTTTTGTCTTTGCCTTCTAACCTGATATAGTTTCTTTGTGCCACCTACTGAGTCACTTTCCAGAACTGATAAAATGCTTCTGATGCCTCGTTCTTTGCTATTGCAACTCCTTTCTTAGCCATCTAGAATTTCTTCCTAGTCTGATCGGTCTTTTCTAGCTCCCGCTTCTTCCTGCACTCCTCCTTTCTTTTGATGACTTCCTGGACTTCTGCAGTTCACCACCAGCTTTCCTTATGTACCTTATTTCCATACCTGGCTCAGTCACACATCAGTTCTGTAGGCCTCACACAAGCTGGTTTGAGATGCTGCCATTCTTCTTCAACTCCACCTTTCTCCTCTTCTTCTTGAGGAACTAGAGCCATGAGTAATTCCTTGAACTGTTGTGCTTTCTCTCCAGTCAACGTCCAGGTCTTCAGACTGGTGTCTGTTGACTTTAGAGCCTTCTCTGATCACTGGTTGCAGCTGATTGTGGCAACCAGTGGTTTATGCTGTGGGATGACTGGTATGACTTTGCAGTCACTGATTCTACCCCAGTGCTCTTTCTTTACCAGGATGAAGTCTATCTGAGTTGCGTGTTGGTCACTCTTGTATGTGATCTTGTGCCTGTCTCTCTGAATCATGTGTTGCCTGCTATCAAGTCATTTGCCAGACAGAAGACTAGGATGGCCTCTCTTTTATTCCTATTGCCCCAAACATGTTGACCCATTCTGTCTCTCTCCCAATATGTGCATTCAAGTCATCCATTATCAACACCAATTCATGTTGTCCTGCTTTATCTAGCAACTGCCATCATTACACTGGAGTCTGATTACCATGATTCTGTCATCTGTTACTGCCTTCTGAAGGCTCTCTCTCACCACCCTTTGTAGCCTGTCCACAGTACATTCTGGAAGTGGCTTTGCTGGACTACCCTTCCACTTTCTCTCTTGAATACATAGGATGTCCAGCCTCCTACATATTATCATGTCATTCACTTCCAAGCTGCATCATGTCAGTGAACCTAGATTAAGGTTGATTGGTTTTACATCCAGCTTTCACCTACCACCCCCCATTAGGATGGGTCCCTGGTGTAGGTTGTGTCCTCAACATATTTATCATCATGCCCACTTTGGCAACATTAGTTAACATGACCAAATCACCTAGAGCTATATATTTATACCATTGGCTAGCCCTGCCATAGCATGCAGTCTGTGAGTTCTCCTGTTTTGAATATACTATGCACCACAGTAGATGCCCCAAGTGGTTGGTCTGTACAACTTTTTCCCCTATAGGGCACCATGTAGAGGCTGTGCTGCTGCCCACAGTTCCATTCATTGGTGAATTTGAGATGGCAACACTCAGCATGTTTTTCGTAGGTGGGAGGAACCCCATAGAGACACAGGAAGGACATGCAGACTCCAAACAGGCATTGGCCAGAAGTCAGGACTGAACCTTGTGCAGGGGAGGCAAAAACCTTAACCATTAAGGCAACTGGTCTGCCTTCAGTCTGAGTACCTAATAGCACATACGTTTCCTACTTCAAGTGGGATTATGGGATACTACTCAGAAAAAATATTTAAAAAACTATGAGTGCAAAAATATAAGCATATTATGAACAATACAGTGCGAAATCTGAAGATTGTAATAGAAGATATTGCAAAAATCTGCTTCAGACAGTCATTTATTTCTGCTTAATGTGGGTGCTGTTTCTCTAAATTGTTAGTGTCACCAGAATATTGGTCATGCAGTCTTTTTTACTGTGTATCAAACAACTTTAAAATCATATGTTATGGGTGGCAAGATTATCACGGGAAGGGATAAATCAAGCATGAAAAATAGGTACTTACCTCTAAAAATAGGTACGCCATGCAAAAGGGTAAATCATTCTGAAATATGTATGTTAAACAGGAACAACTGTGAGGTCTGAAAAGATATGATCACTGTTTTGCATTTGCAACCAGAGTCCCACATATAAAGCTTTGGTGATGGAGAGGTATGAATCAATGGCACTACATTAAGGATCCCCCTGAGGTCAGGCTCTGAAAAGGTTGTATAAGAGTTATGACTTCCCACTGCTGCCCTTGGAAATCCTCCTAGACATCAACTGCGGTGATTAGATTGGTCTCATAAGTGGGTGTGAGCTGCAGATTGTGCTAGTGGCACAGGAAACAAATTGGACACTTGGTGACCTCTTGGATTATGTTTCAGCTTAACTCACATAAGGTTTTACATTGATGTTACATGACAGAGAATTGCATGGTTAGAATTTTGACCCCAGTTGCAAAGGGTTCTGTTACCATTTAATAATTTGGCTTTTTAAGTAGTTGCAGTCAGTCACATGCCTTTGCAGTGTCTGTAGTTTAATTGATTTTTTAATTGCAGTTGAATGCTAGTTTAGCCTGACTAGGTAGGCCCTTAATAGCAGAGACCCATGGACAAAAGCTCTATCAATAAGCAATGGATTAGACTGCAGCAGTAGCAAAAATACAATATGTAAAGATTAAACAGTGCACAGGTCTGTCATAGTTGTATTAAATGCAGTTAGAAGTCAAGTAAAAACTCCTCTTTATATTTCAGCATGGAGTTTAAGTTCATAGCACTGAATAAGCAGGAGTCATGATAGTCATACAACGAGAGTACAGACAGGTAGACTAGTGGGGATAGAGTAGTGAATCAAATCAATTTAGTTAATTTAACAATTTTTTTTTAGAAAAGGCACAGACTTGCTTGTATTACTTGGTGTGTAGAAAAAAATCTGTCTATTAAAATGGCACCACATCTCCTATCATAATCTCCTTTGGGCAGTACAGGTGTTCAGTTTGTCAGTTTAAAGAAAATATACTTTCAGATACAGCACTGACTTTCTTGCTGAACTGAAAATTGACTCTCAGCTTGGGACCATGAGCTACTTGCCCAACAGTGTGACGAGCCATGAGCTACTCGCCCAACAGTGTGACGAGCCATGAGCTACTCGCCCAACAGTGTGATGATCCATGAGCTACTTGCCCAACAGTGTGACGAGCCGTGAGCTTCTTGCTTAACAGTGTGATGAGCTACTCACCCAACAGTGTGACGAGCCATGAGCTACTCACCCAACAGTGTGATGAGCCATGAGCTACTCACCAAACAGTGTGATGAGCCGTGAGATACTCGCCCAACAGTGTGATGAGCCGTGAGCTACTTGCCTACTTGCCCAACAGTGTGACGAGCCATGAGCTATTCACCCAACAGTGTGATGAGCCGTGAGCTACTGGCCCAACAGTGTGATGAACCATGAGCTACTTGCCCAACAGTGTGACGAGCCGTGAGCTACTCGCCCAACAGTGTGATGAACCGTGAGCTACTTGCCCAACAGTGTGAGTAGTACAGTTTTTCCTAACACGTTGAACAGTCCATCCCCTGCTTTATACTGCACTTAGAAAGTGGAAACTATTTATGAAAGCAAATTACATTTAGGCCTCAATCAGAGTATGACTTGGCTTACAGACAACAATCACATTCACATGGATGTGGTGGTGATATCATCACTAGTATGTGAAGTTCACTAGTATATTAGAAGCTGAACTACGAAGTAAAATAAAATTAAACTGTAAAGCAAGCTATGTTCACCACTATGTTCGAACAAAAGGAAAACAAATATGGCAAAATCAGAAAGAGTAGATCCCATGAAGATAAAAACTCTCTCATCAAACTAATTAGGCACCTTAGAGGGATAATTAGTTCAAGCAAAGCCAACTTTGAGATTAAGATAGCCTCCCAGGTGAAAGACAGCCATAAAGCCTTCTTCAGCTATGCTAGAAACCTCAAGGGCATCACACAGCAGTGTGCTGAACTGATGGTTAATAGTGCAAGATTCACCAACCCTGGAGATATAGCAAACCCGTGAGCAGAAAAAAATAATTTCCAACTTTATTCCCCTCTCATCTCCAACCCCCCCCCAAATACCCTTAAACCTAACCCTTAAACATAACCCTTCCAGTTAGAACTAGGGAGCATGTACTGGCTGTGCTTGCTAAATCCAAGAACAAGGCCTCAATGGATGCCGATAACATCCCAGAACACCTCCTAAATAGTCTAAAGCGTGACTTATCAGGACTCCTGGAGTCATTATTTAACTATAGTCTTAAAACAAGTTTTGTGCCATGTGGAAGTAGGACTGCAATGGTCATCTCCCTTAATAAGGGAGGACCTTTAACAAATAATGGACACTACAGACCCATTAGTCTGACTAATCTTATTTGTAAAGCCAAGGAAAGAATTTTTATGGAAATTATCAGCAAAAGCATAGGAGACCTCCAGACACTGGATTCATCCAAGTGTGGCTTTGTCAAAGGAAAGTCATGCTTACTGAATCTGTTGGAGTTCTCTAAAAAGGTCACTATGGCAATGAGGGGAAAACAGTGCATAATGCCTAGATCTAGCTAAAGCATTTGATAAAATTCCACACTCAGATTTTGCCAGCAAACTTACAGAAATAGGTATAAACTCCTTTATAACATGCTGGATAGCCAGCTGGATCACTGATAGGACTCAAGAGGTTAGAATCAGTGAGGCTATCTCCACAAAGAGGGTGGTCACCAATGCTATCCCACAAGTCTCTGAGCTAGGCCTACTTGTCTTTGACTTCTATTTCTCAGATGTCAAGCTCATGTCAAAGGCCCCTGGCTAACCAAGTTCATGGATGATTTCAAACTGGGAGCAGTCAACAAATCCCCCCAAGATGAGAACACCCTTCAGGAAGGTCTAACACAGACAAATGCTTCATGACAAAGCCATGGCTTAAAACCCAATACCAAGAAATGCATTATAGTATCTTTTGGGAAGTCAAACACCACAGGTAACTATGTCATCAATCAGAAGCATAGGTAGCTCAATTTGTATCCTGGGGAGGTGGTATGAATTAGCACCCCAACCCCTCAGTTCTTCAAGTGAAGAAAAGGAAAAACACTTCACAGTAATAAGACATTAGTGATTGGCTTAAATCCCCCTCCCTCCAGTCCCAGCAATTCAGGTCCCATTTCTCTGCCCTATTCCCAACCCTCCTTTAACATCTATCTGTAATCATATATATATATTTAAAAATCTACTTTTAAACTGCAGCAAACTTTGCTACAGTTTAGAATCTGCCTGGACAAAGTGCTACAGCACTCATGTTTTAGTTTAAAAATATATAGATTTTTTTGAACTGTAGCAAACTGCTTGCTACAAATGCAGCAAACAGCTGTTACAGTTTATACCCTGCCTGGACTGAGCACTACAGCGCTCAGGTTTTAGTTTAATTTTTTTTTTAATTTACTTTTAAACTCTAGCAGACTCTGCTACAGTTTAGACCACACATGGAGTGCTATAGTGCTCAGGTTTGACCTTAAATGGAATACCAGCTTTTAAAATATGGTATTTCATTAAGAAGTGAGCATGATGGGCTTATCTTGCCCTCCCCCCAACAGTTTATGCCTGAGACTGCTGCCCCTCTTGCCTCATTCTAGCTACACTACCATCATCAAAAAACACACCTAAAAGTTGATTCACTAATCAGAGATCTGGGAACTTGTGTGGATAGTGACCTAGATTTCGACCAACATGTTTCCAAGGTAATAAGAAAATTCTTTTATGTTGCTCAACTTATAACCAAGAGCATAACTTCTAGGTCCAGAAAAGTCATCATAACACTGTACTCAGCCCTCATCAGACCCATCACAGAGTATAATTCCCCTTCAGTATGTACCTGACCAGGCACATACAGCAACTGTAACATCCACAAAGGTTCCGTACAAAAAGAATACAGGGAGTAAACACAATGTGCTATATTAATTGCCTCAAAGTCCTGTCTCTTTATTTGGTATCATACAGACTTCTGAGAGATGATTTTTGACTGGCATACAAGTGCATCCATGGACCCTGTTTTGACAAACCTTTTGCACATCTGCAAAACAAACAGCATCAGCGCTATTAGATTAAAAGACTCAATATTTACTCACAACATAAATAGGACATGTTTGAGAGACAGATATGTTTCTCAGATAATTCCCATTCTCTTATAAAGGATCCCTATCCATGTGAAGCAGAGTTCCTCTTTATCCCTATATGAGCACAACTTGGACCAATGGATGGGTAATTGGAAATTCACCCCTGGTATGGCTATCTATCTGTAATACCAAAAATCGTCTGACAGTGGAAAAAGACACAAAATATTCTTTGAACAATTTTATTAGCACTTTTGTTTAGTTAAATCACCAAACTTCTTCAGACCCTATCTGTAATGCATGCAAATTTTTCTCTAATATCACCTTCAACCCCTTATTATCACTGGTATAAGTAAAAGTAAGTGCTACTTTATCCAGTTTCCTGGAGAGCATATGTATTGTACCAGAAAGGGGCATAAATATAGTGCAACAGAAAACACACGTTGGAGCAAGGGGTAGAGAATCAGTTTAGGTTTAATGTCCTGGAAGTAGTGAGGGATGATGCTAGGATGGGAAACTTGTCTAATAGAACAGAAGAGAAAGAGTTAAATGGATTATTAAATTGAAAGCACATCTGGGGAGAGGTTTGAATGAACACATTGTCATCACACCTGCGCTCAGGAATAGGAGGTTGTACAAGTAATATTAAGATATTTCCAATGTACTACAGTTTTTTATCAAGACAAATTTTGTGTTTTATCATATAGGTATACCTTAATATATTTATGATGGTTGAATGCAATACCATATTGTTCATATTTATATTTTTATTTAGATTATTAGTTTATATGCACTTTTATGCAGCTTTAAGAAACTATTGGTCTGATGTAATTATGGTAATGAGTGTTCCTGATAGGTTCATTCAAAATTTTATAGGGAGCAGTTGGATATTTAAATTGCCTCATGGTCTGTTGGAATAGATGGTTTGATGAAGCAAATTTTAAATTTGTGAAAAGAATTACCTGGTTTGTAATAAAATATGTTTTTTCAAGAGACTGTGCTACTGCCTGAATTTCTGAAGTGACTACCTGCCTTGCACTGCTTGAATACATTTTTCTACTAATTTTATGAAGTTTAATCCTACTTTGACTTAGGAATAGGGTCCATTCCCATTATGGTATTAGAAACCCAAAAGATTTGTAGAAATTAAAAAAAAACTGGTGATTAACCCATATGTCAGTGGATGGGTAGCCAACTGGCTCACTGACAGAACCTCTACTGTCAAAGTTGGGATTCCACCTCTACCAGTAGAACACTTACCAGTGGGGTACCACGTGATTCTGTGCTGGGCCCTCTACTGTTTGGAATCTATTTCTCTGAAGTCCAGGTGAAAGTAGATGGCCTGTGTTTTTCCCAAATTCAAAGATGACTGCAAACTGGGAGCAATCATTGAGTCCCCTAAAGATATTTGCATATTACAGGAGGGGTTAACACAGACAAATGATTGGTGCCAAAGCAACAATCTAAAATTAAATGCAAAAAAGTGCATCTTTGTCCCCTTTGGTGAAGAGCTAAACCCTGCAGATTACAATATACTTGAAGCCAGTGATGCGTGACTTGGGAACACAAGTTGCTAGCGCTCTAAACTTCGATCACCATGTGTCCACAGTGGTAAGGAAAGCCTTTTATATTGCACACCTCATAAGTAAGGGCATCACATCCAAGACCAAGGGTGTTGTAACTCCTCTGTACTCCATCCTCATCAGATTACAATGCTCCATTTTGCATGTACCTCACCAGACACCTGCAGCTACTGGAGAGACCACAGAGGTTCCTGACCAAAAGAATTCAGGGACTCCAAAACATGACCTACATGGAAAGACTGAAAGTCCTATCACTGTACTCTGTGTCCTACAGACCGCTGCGAGGCAATCTGTGCCTGTCTTACAGAGCAGTCTCTGACCCTGCCATAGTAGAAATGCTACATGGCTGCAAATCAAATGGGACAAGAGTCACTCACTCCAGAGATCTCAACCTAACCTATGACTTAAACAAAATATACTGGCGAGACAGATATGTCTCCCAGAGACTGCTACCACTCTGGAATAAACTCCAGATTCACGTTAATCAAAGCTCCTCAATGATGCTATTTAAGAGCAACTTAGACAACTGGATGGGAGACTGTAAATTCACCCCTGGGGTTCATAGGTTGGTACTAGGCTATCAGCCCTAGGGCCTATACAAGCCTAGCCATAACAATTCCCTGGCTATTTCTTCCCACACTATTTACTTCCCTGGACTCCTGTCTAGCAGGGTGACTGACGTGATTCCCGAGGTGAATTTCCTTTCTCCCATCCAATTGTCAAGGTTCCTTTTGAAGAGGACCAAAGAGGCACTCTGCTTGACATGTATGGGCAATCTATTCCAGAGTCTGGGGAGTCTCTGGGTCAGGAACCTATCCTTCCAGCATGTTTTGTTTATTGTGATGACAAGGTTTAGATCCCTGGAGCGTGTGGCTCTGAGGGATTGGGATTTCTTTAAGTGTAGCATGTCCAACAGCTCTGGGTTTGACATGGCCTTGTATGTTAAGCAAAGATCGCCTCTGAGTAGACGATATGCGACAGGGTGGCACCTGTGTCCCTCATGGACAGAGGCAGCCAGTACTGATCATAGATTTGCTCTGGAAACAATCAAACCATCTAACAGTGGTCAATTAGAGAACCATCTAACACAATGGTCAATTAGGGAACATGGGTATTGCATGGCTAAGCTTCTAAAGGCTTTAGGGCAATTACCCTAGTAACCTGCTGTGAACCAATTATTTAAATCAAATTTGTGGGTCACATTTTGGATGAATGGCTAGGATTATAAGGGCCCTAGTGGTCATTAATGTAGTAAACAACTATGAACATATGAACCTATGAACCAAAAACTTTGCATATCTATTTCAGATCCATCTAGATTTTATTTGCTTTAAACAAATAACAGTAATATATTTATTTTGTTATTCACCATAATTACTAAAATATCTCATTAGTATATAGCAAGGGACTAACTGTTCCTTTTTTGAAGCCATCAAAGATAAAAAAAAACTGTAAACTAACTTGGTAAGTGTATCTGTTTTTAGAAATAGGCTGTCATTAGTTGAATGTTACACTAACTGCTTTGTCCTTGGCAGTTATGACTCAGCATCCATATTTAACACAACTATCAGAAATACAAGCCGCACAAGTGAAGTTCTATTATTGAGCTGTGAAGTAATGTTTTTTTTATCTGCTTCTCTAGATGATGACATTGTTTTGTATTGTTTGCCTAGAGAATATATTAGTACAGATTAACCGATTTCTTTCTCCTTATCTGTTTGCTATCCTTGCAAAAACACATAAACTTGAGTCTTTAAACATCTTCTTCTACTCACAAAACGCAAGTAGTAACCAGTAGTGATCTAGGAATAAAACTTGGAAATTTGTCTGCATATAAGCACTGTTCAACTCTATAAATCTGGCAATCTCTCATTTTTAAGCTGATATCATAGAACTATCTCATTGCCCCTGTTTTTCATATGTCATTCAAGCGTGTTTGTGTGTGTGTGTGTGTGTGTGTGTGTGTGTGTGTGTGTGTGTGTGTGTGTGTCTGTCTAAATGACACTGAAAAACATGTCTAAAAGGCCAACTGTCTCAGAAGTCAACTTTAAGAAAACATTTTACCACCACTTTCACAATTTTTTTCTTTGCAAATTGGTAAGCTTCTCATAAAATGACAGTCAGCAATATCATTCATTAATTCTTCTCATGTATATCTAATCTGAAGTGCTACTCTTATAATATTTTTTGCAACATTATAAGAACAGAATTATGTTAAAATTTAAAGTATCACTTATTGCTGAAAATGTATCCCTGATACTGATTACTCGCCCATGAAGTCCTGGCCCAACATTTATGAAATAAGCTTGCTTCAAGCATCTATAATTTATATTTTTTGTGGTGGTGGTGTTGGTGGTGCGGGGAGTTCATGTCTAGGATGTCTAATAAAAAAATAAATGGTTGGATGACTTTACCAACCAAAACAAGGTGGTCAAAGACAAAAAAATGAAAGGTATTTTTGTTTGTGTGCGGAATCTGTCACCCCAATGCAGAGAGGGGCTTTGCCCCTTGCATCTCTGCCTTGTACTCAATATATTTATCTTGAAAGTTGATCCATCCTGAGGGAAGTGCAACAAAAAAAACTTTCAAGGGTTCAGTGTAGGTTGACTGGTTTTAGCTATGGAATAATTTGGCCATCTGCTATAGCTCTCCAAATTTCCTTGCTTAAGAGTATGGTATGGCACAAAATGAAAAATAATGGGTAACAAAGACGAAGACTCAGGACTGGACAGATGTCAGGTGAGGAATGCTTCCAGGGAGTGCAGCTTACTGTTTAGACTCCTAGCATTTAAGCAGCATGACCTTGAGTTTGTCTCTACAGTATTTTTCTGTCTGAAGTTTTGTTGTTTTGACATAGCCTAAAAAAAAAGGCTCTAGGCAAATGGCAATTGTATTAATATCCTAAAACCTTGGTGAGACAAATGAAGGTGATCTCTGGAGAAACATTTGAGAGGTCTGCAAATATATCTTCCCAGGCTAACAGATATGGACTGACTTCTCTGACAAAAACAATTGCTAAATAAAAAAATTGTATTTTTCAATGTCTACTTGATCATAGGTATCATCCTAGTACATGGTAGGCTGCTGACACACTGGGGGACACACTGGAATAACACACATAATCTAGCTCTCTTCTGTCTCTCTCTTAGTAGGTACATCTCAAGTCATTACAGTCATAATGGTAATTGCTGCTGAGTGACTTGAGTGCATGTGTGACTTGGCAGATCCTGGCACCCAAAAGGCAGCTGAAAGTGACCTTCTCGTTGTCCAGCCTAGCGAGAGGGACATATGTGTGTTTGTGTGTCTCACTATTGAGTTGCTTATGACTAGGAAATTTGTTTTGAAGTGTTTTGCCTTAGGGGCTTGACTGGTGAGATACTGTTATACGTATTGTTATGTGTACTGGTGGATTCCCTTCATATGTCGGTATGGTTATCTGTGTTTGTTAAGTCTCTGGTGTTTTGGTAAGTTCTTGGTGAGTACCTCTGTGTATATGGGTTTCTGTGTCTTGACTTTATCTTGTATAACAGGAGAGGTGTGTGACCTGACAACCTTTTTGATGTCTTGTCTATTGTTACGTGAGAGGACTGATTCAAGATTCATGGTATAGTGATGTCTCTCACATACTGTATTTGTTTGCTTTAAGAGCAGGTGGTTGTCAGTATACATGAGGCAATTGCTACATTGCCTCACGTTGCCCATGTCAATCAGGCTGGCTGAAGAAATATTAGGAAATTGACTGTCCATAGCAGCAGGTAATTCTTGGTTTGTGAGAGGGCAAAAGATCAGCTGTTGCTCTGGGATTAGCAAGGGGACTTAACATTGTATAGGGTTAGCAAAGAAAGTGGGGTGACACTTGACATTGCTTAGCTGAGCTGCCTGAAGTACTGCAGTGCACAACTGAGTTGCCTGAAGAGCAGCAGGGAAGCCTGAAAGGGTTTCATTGAGTGGTGTTCAGGGAAAAAATGTGATTCTAGGTATTTGTGTATATACAAGGCACTGCTAACACCCATTATGTAGTGTGCAGTTATGCACAAATGCGGTGCTTAAATACAAATTAATTTAAACAGTTATAACACACTCTACCAATAGAAAAGCCCTCACAGAGCCTTTATTCCAGCAATCTCCAACTCAGATGGGTCCTGAGCTACACACTTCTGCTACAAAGGTGCAGAGGGGCCCTCTTAATGTAAGATGGCTGGTTTTAGTGTGCAAGTGATACCAAACAGTCTAGAGTCTGTAAGTCTGAATCTAGCCTGTGTTATTTAATGCAGATGAAGCAAAATATACAAGTGCAAAATAAATCACACCAGCAAAACACGTATACAATGAAGCAATACAAGTGCAGAAAACAGGCTTAAATTCTATTTATTGGTTGAAGATTTCAGTGGATGCATTGGATTCTCTTGGATGCACTTCATATCTATGGCTAAGAATGCCAAACTCTGAGCAGCCCTGGTAAACTGAGCCTAAAGGTGAGAATCAAACCCTGTACTGTGTGATTGTAAGGTTAACACCTTAACCACTATACCAACCCCCAGAATATAACCACATCATGCTGCCATGCATAAATCAAAACCACATCATAGTACCATGCACAAATCATAGCAGCTGAGAAGTATGTCTGGCAATATCTATCGACTGTTATCCTCAGTGATTTACTAGAAAATTCAAAAGTTTATGCACAGGACAAAAATGTAAAGCCAAATGTTTTGCAACATCAGGGATAGTTGAGAGGCATGCCATCTAGCTGTTCACTAGACAGATGACTCCAAGATACTTCATATATTTTTTAGTCAGACTATTCAGTTTAATTAAATGCCCCATTATTAACTTCTATGTATATAAAGGCAGAAACCTTCCTCATCTGTGTTACTTTGTCTGGCATTTAGACGTCAGTATTTTGTCTGTTGATCCACGGAAGCATAACCTTTTTTCAGAGCAGTATGAGTGGGAAAAGGTCAGGTGATGAAAGTTATAAATGTCACAATGTTGCATATCAGAAGCAGGAAAGTGAATTTGCACATCTGTCAGTACATGCGTGTGCTGTTGAGAGTCATGAATGATATGCCATATTGATATGTTGGTGCATCTGTCAGTACATGTGTGTACTGTTGACCATCATGTATGATATGGCATATTAATATGTTGGTGCATCTGTTAGTACATGCATATGCTGTTTACCATCATATATGATATGCCTTATTAATATGTTGGTGCATCTGTCAGTGAATGCATGTGCTGTTGACAGTCATGTATGATATGCCATATTAATATGTTAGTGATGTCAGTATGATACTAAGTCAGTCTGGGAATCTGCTAGGATTAGGGAGGAGGGCTAAATCTTCAGAAGTAGCAGCCTGCATGCCCATTAGAATGTACAATCCTATGATCAGCAGGGCAGAGACACAAAACACTGGGGTCTATATAGAAGGAGCAGCTTCTGTGTACCTGTGTGACACACAGGCACCAAAGCAGGTATATAAGAATTGTTAGATGTGCACAACAAGGCAGCTGCAGTGTCCATAGGATATATGGTGCTCTAGGCATGAAGACAGGGCCTGAACAATGTCAGAAATATGTAGCATGATAGCAAGCCTGAACACTCTGCAACATGGGCCAGCAGTGTAGCCAGAAATATGCAGTTTGTTCTCTGTAGTATCAAACTCCATTCCTACCTTGTTCCACATCATAAAACCATTGTGATATTAGGAAGTAACCATCTGAGATGCAGTGTATTAACTGCTAAGATCACATTACCAAGACTGGTTTTGCTTGCTACAGTGCTGTGCAAAAAGCTGCAATATGACAGAAATACCCAGAATGGTTTATACTGAAAAGTATAACAGTAGCTATTCTCATGACATCTGATTTGTACATCTAGCGACACACATTCTTTTCAGTCATGCAAAATGAAGTACCATCTGTGTAATCTTGTCATTACTAGTAAAACTGTAGTATTTCATGTAGTGAAATTCTTGGCAGAGTTACAATTTACTATTCGTTTGGTGATGTGACTAAAAGTATCTCTCTAAATAATGTGCACTGTCTTTGTTCCTCAAGGACTATTTTTACAGCCATGAAAAAAAATAATTTCAGAAGGTGACCAGCAGTAAAATACCAGTCCATTCTTGGTGTAGTTATATTGGCATTGTTTTACGTGTTTTAGGCCTCATCTCACAGCAAGAGATTCTCCGGTTCGATCCTCGGCTGGGGTGCCTTCTGTGCAGAGTCTGCATGCCCTCCCTGTGGTTGTGTGGGTTTCCTCTGGGTGCTCTGGTTTCTTCCCACATCCCAAAGACATGCTGTAGGTGGATTGGACACACTAAATTGGCCCTAGGTGTGTGTGCCTTCTGTGGAAGGTTGGGCGCCGGGCTGGCAACTCGACACCATAAAACTCCACTGCTAATCATGAGCAGACGGCGATCCGCTGTGGCGACCCCAAACTGGGAAAAGCCAAAAGAAGAAGGAGACCACCAGTACTCCTGTCATAGCAAAAATAAACTCTTAAGTTTTATTTACCATTTTGTATCTGTATATACTACAAAAATATGCTACAAATTAAGTTTTGCAATGGTGAGTGTGTGTGTGTGCATGTGTGCATGTGCGCATGCGTGTGTGTGTGTGTGTGTATTTTAATATATTATATACCACAGTGTTCACAGTATATGTTTATTCACAGGGCTTGTGGTATTTAGAAATGTATGATCAGTATGGAAAACCATTTAAGTTACAGGAAAGGAGTCTGCTTTGGCTAAGCATGCCACATTATGCAAATAATATGTTCCATTTCATTGGCAGAAAAGCAAGTTGGAGTATGTAGGTATTTAAAAGTATGGCATTTAGCTTTATTTACTACAGTCACTTAAAATCATGACATAATATCAAAGCATCCTAAAAATAATTAGAACTTGGCATTCCACGAAGGATACAATTAGTTCATATAATGACTTTGCATTTCATGCCATATGCAGTCCAAATTTTCCATTGTGGTAGATGCCTTTACTTATTTTACTCAAATGGTTTTTATTTTGATGAAATAACACAATAATTTAATACATTTCATAACATTCAATAACTATTTATAGAATTTACATTCAGCCTGACAAAAGGATTCAGATAAAAACATTTGTAGTTAAATAATAAGTTAATATATAAACTATGATAGTTAGGAAGGGTTTGATTCCATCTGTAGGGTATCAATCAAATTCAAAACTTTCCTCCACGGAGTATTAACCAGTGGCTTAGGAAAAGTTCTTATCTCTTTAGTTCTTTTCTCCATTAGTATGCATTTCTTCAGAGATGATAGGAATTCCTCCATTGTGGGTGCTACAATACCTTTACTTATTTTTAAATCTATACATTTTTTGCACATATTTCTCTCTCTCTCTCTCTGTGGGTTGCTGATTGTTTCACTGTTTATTGATAATATTACATTCAAAAGTTTCTCTGTTTTGAAGTATAGTTAAAGAATTGTTATTATTGCTTTTAGCATTTGAAAAGAACATAAGTTCATAGTTCAGTCTGGAAGAAATAAGAACAATAAATAGTTCCTGTACTTTATGGAGTCTAGTCTTGTTTTTATATCTAAGGTAATGTTCGAAAGCTATGCAGTGTTGCTGTTTCTGCTATATATCTGATTGACTTTGTGATTCTACCACCATTTTTGTTTGTTTTTTACTGTACTTGTATATTTATGTCTTGTCAGTATGTGTTCTTGAATGCAGCATTAATATCACAGAATGATTTTACAGTATGCTGAACCGAATTAATACGGTCACTGAGGAGCGTATCCCAGTTTGCTTTCATAAGTTTGTCATTTACTGCATAATTTCAGAGGTAAAGTTTAGGACAGATTATTTATGACTGAGTTTAATTTTACTTAAATTTTGAACCAGATTTATTACTCAAGAAGTATAAACAAACTCCAAAATATCAAAACTACCAAGGTTAACAGCTATATAAATAAGCCCGTGAACAATTTTGTACAAAACAGTATCATGCATATCCAATCCTAGCAATACAGTAAGTGCTGAAAATAAAAATATGTCATTCACATCATATTGAGATAAAGGGATTATATTCAAGCTACTAATATGCATAACAATTGCTATCTGTAACATATTGGAAGTTGGAGACCCAGTACTGTGTGTCCCACAACTTTGAAAATTAAATACAATCTTTTTCAATTAAAAACATTCAAAATTTACAGTTATACATTAAACTTTTTTTTTTTGCAGAATGCAAGACCCCTGCATTAGTACAATTCTGCTGCTTATGTATGCTAAATATGAGATTGCTGTACCTTTTAGGAGGAGTTATGTAAGATGCAGTAATTTCAGAATTAGCATGTTTCCCTCTTAATCACTGAAGTTTTCCCAGTTCCAAAGGCCAAGCTTACAATCCCAGAAGTACAGACAAACTGGTGCCCCCCTCAACTAAAGGTTAAGGTGCAAAAAAAATTCTTCCAAAACTTACAAGTTGAAGTCCTCCTGCCAAAAAAGATGCTCCTGTAACTGTAGCATGCTGCTTGCTAAAACTGTAACAAGCAGATTGCTACCATTGCTACCATACACTCAAACACACACACACACACACACACACACACACACACACACACACACACACACACACACACACACACACACACACACACACACACACACTTACTTTACATTCTACGCATGTCAGTACTTCAGCTGTGACCGCAGATGCAGTATTGTCATTCATTTATGAAGCCATGATATCCTTATGGTTTCATAAGTCAATATCCATATTGTGTTCCTCGCCATCAACACCTGCTGATGGCACACCCTATGAGCTTAAATATGAGGGAGCTACAGTCTTTGTCTCATCCTAGTTATGTCTTTGCACATTCCTCAGAAATGTAACAGGAGCCCATTACTCTCATAGCTTCATAAATGTTACTCTCACAGCTTCATACGTGTACACTAGGCTAATGATCACTAGGGCCTTATAAGCCTGATCGTGCAGTTCAGATATGGCTAACACATTTGATTTATACAGGGGGGTAGTTTGATGACTGCTTCTGCCCATCAGATACATTGACACTAGACCAGGAGTGAATTTCTGATTACCTATCCATTGGTCCAAGTTGAGCTTAAATAGAGTTAGAGGGGAAATCTGCTTCATGTAGATGAGGAGCCTGTTCTGGAAAATAGGAATTTCTTGAGAAGTATATTTGTGTCACCAACATCCTATTTATGTTTCAAGCAAAATGTAGGTCTTTTGATCTAGTAGCTCTTCTGTTTGTTTTGCAGATGTGCAAAAGGTTAATCAAAACAGGATCTATTCTTTCTGTAAATAACCTTTGTGGGCATTCCAGTTGCTGCATGTGTCTTGTCAAGTACATAACAAAGGGGGCATTATACTCTATTATGGATCTGATTAGGGTTGAGTACAGTGATACAATAACCTCTTTGGACCCAGATGCAATACCATTAACAGAGAAGGATTTTCTTACTACCTTGGTCATTTGTTGGTTGAAGGCTAGGTTACTATGTACATGAGTTCTCAGATCCATGACTAATGAATTGACTTTAGGGTTATTTTAGTGATGACATAGTTATCTAAGGTGACTGACTTCTCAAAACATACTATAATGCATTCCTTATCATTGAGTTTTAAGCCATGGCTTTGTCGCCAAGTGTTTGTCTGTGTTAGACCATCCTGAAGGGTGTTCTTGTCTTCAGGGGGATTCCTTGACCGCTGCTAGTTTGCAGTCATGTGTGAACTTGGTAAGGCAGAGGTTTTTGACGTTCACTTTGACCTCTGAGAAGTAGATGGTGACTGGCCTCTTTGTGGAGGTGAATTCCCTGATCCTAACTTTCTGGGTGCTAACCGTAAGTCAGCTAGCTATCCAGTATGTTATAAAGGGGTTTATGCCTAGTTCCGTAAGTTTGTTGATAATGCCAGAGTGGGGTATTATATCAGATGCTTTAGCCAAATTAGGATAGGCAGCATGCACTGCTTTCCCCTCATCCGTTATCTTACTGACCTTTTCAAAGAAGTCCACCAGGTGGCAAATCCAAACTAAACTGGATTCAGTGTCTGCTGGTTTCATATGTCCTTGTTGATAATTTCCATGACAATTCTTTCCAATGGTTTTGCAAATAAGACTAGTCAGACTAATGGGTTTGTAGGTTCCAGAATCTGTTGAAAGTCCTCCCTTATGAATGAGGACAACTGTCATGTCCACAATTCTCATGGCACAAAGTTTAAGACTATAGTTAAATAGTGATTTCAGAGGTCCTGATTATTTATATTTTAGACTGTTCAGGAACCATCCTGTGATGTTATTGGGACCCATTTTGGCTATGTTCCTGACTTTAATTATTGCAGCTAGTACATGCTCCCTCGTTATAGTTGGAGGTTAGGTTTGAGGGTATTTCTTGGGGGGTGGTTGGGGGTGAGACAAGGGTAAAGTTGGAAGTGAATTTGTCTGCTAACAGGTTTGCTATATCACTAGTCACAGTGAATGTGGCACCATTAATCACCAGTTCAGCACACTGCTGTGTGCTGCCCTTGAGGCAGCCAATTGTTAAAATGAATCATGCTTTGCTGTCTTTCAGGTGTCATTCTAAGAGGATCCGATATTTGTCTGCTTGGGAGGACATGGTTAATGGTCCATGTTGCCTTGCCAACGATGGTCACTGGGTAACTTATACTTTTGGCAGCTATGCTGAGATATCCAGCTGATAGGTAGTCAGGTGTCATTGCTGTTTAAAGGCATTAGTCGAGATGGTTTTCTAGGTAATAAGGGGACCATGATTAGATTCCTAGGAAGGTGTGGGATGGGATTATCATTGAGAGGGCTAGAGGATAAAAAGTGGTTATTAAATTTATAGGTTATTAGGTTCATAGGCTGGTACTAGGCTATTGGCCCTAGGGACTATACAAGCCTAGCTATAACAATTCCAAGCCTATTTCTTCCCACAATATTTACTTCCCTGGACCCTTGTCTAGCAGGGCGACTGACATGATCCTCGGGGTGAATTTGCTATCTCCCATACAATCGTCAAGGTTCCTTTTGAAAAGGGTTGAAGAGGCACTCTGCTTGACATGTATGGGCAGTCTATTCCAGAGTCTGGGGAGTCTCTGGATCAGGAACCTATCCCTCCAGCATGTTTTGTTCATTGTGATGACAAGGTTTAGATCCCTGGAGCATATGGTTCTGAGGGATTGGGATTTCTTTATGTGTAGCATGTCCAACAGCTCTGGGTTTGACATGGCCGTGTATGTTAAGCAGAGATCGCCTCTGAGTAGACGATATGCGACAGAGTACAGCTGGAGTTTTTTTAGATGGTCAGCATAGGGCATCTGCTTTAGGCCTGTGATTCTTTTAGTGAGGTATTTCTGCGGCCTTTCCAATTGTTGCAGATGTCTTGAGAGGTACATACCAAATGGGGCATTGTATTCTATAATGAGTCTAATGAGGGATGAGTACAGTGGGACAATGACCTCTTTTTTTCTGGATGAAAAGCCCTTAGTGATGAGATGTGCCACATAGAAGGATTTCCTGACTGCTGTGGTGATGTGGTTATCGAAGCTGAGACCACTGTCCACCTGTATCCCTAAGTCTCTCATCACACTTTCGGTGTTTAGTGTACTGCCAGCTATGTGGTAATTCATGGGTACACATTTTTTTCCCATAGGGGATAACTATACATTCCTTGGCATTGAGCTTGAGCCCATGGCTCTGGCACCAAGCATTTGTTTCTGTAAGGCCCTTTTGTAGAATATCCACATCATTTGGCGATTCAATAATAGCTCCCAGTTTGCAGTCATCTGTGAACTTTGTTAGCCAGAGTCCCTTAGTGTTGGCCTGTACTTCGGAGAAGTAGATGCCAAACAAGAGCAGTCCCAGGACTGAACCCTTAGGTACTTGACTTGTCACTTGTCTAGAGCTGGATTTGGAGTTGGCTACTTTTACAGTGTGGGTTCTGTTAGTAAGCTAGTTGGCAACCCATCGAGTGATGTAGGGATTAATGCCCTGCTTATTAAGTTTATCTATGATTCCAGAGTGGGGGATGGTGTTGAAGGCCTTGGCAAGGGCCAGATAGGCTGTGTGGACCACCTTTTCCTCATTCACAGCTCTGGATACTGATTCAAAGAAGTCAATCAGGTTCAGGAGACAAGATCGGCTATTCACAAACCCAAATTGGGTGGGGTGAGGTCCAGTGTTTGAAGGTTGCCAATGTCTTTGTTTATAAGTTCCATGATAATGCGTTCCATGGCCTTGCTGATCAGGCTTGTCAGACTGATGGGGCAGTAGTGCCCAGGATCCAAGGTGGATCCCACCTTGTGGAGTGGGATAACTGTAGATGTGTGCCATTCAGTGGGCTTGAAACCTGAGGTGAGGCTATGATTAAACATGACACTTAGGTGAGGTGCCAGTTCATTTTGTAGTTCATGTAGTACACAGCCCACGATGTCATCTGGTCCCATGGATGCTGTATTCTTAGCTTTGAAGAGTGCAGTTTTTACCTATGTGATCATTATTACCAGAATTTGGCAATCTTTCGGTATTGAGATGGGCCCTTTAGGGGGTGAGAGGTGGGTGAAGTTGGCACTGAATCGATCTGCCATGATATTGGCAATATCCTTGGGATCAGTATATTTAATGCCATTCTTTTGTATCTTAGAGCAGATCTGAGCATTGCCATTTAGATTCTTGACATAGCTATAGAATGCCTTGTGGTTGCCTTTGGAATCTTTGGCAATTTTATTTTTGTAGCTAGCTTTGGAGGATTTTATGAGGGAACTCAGCTTCTTACTGAGACTGGTAAGGGAGTTTTTTGCATCCTAGGATTTGTTATCATTGGTTTCAAATGGGAAAGTGTTTATAATGGGTTTTCTTCCTGGTTTTAAGAGGATGTCTGGATTTTGCCAGAAATGTTTTTTTCCCCTTAAAATTTTTTTATTTTTCAAATACATTTGAATTAATTCCATAGTATTTATACATAACATCTTATATAACTATGTACACTATTTACATTTGTCTAACACTATAACAGATCTTAATGTATACAGTTACTTTATAAGTATTTCCAATCCATTATCAGAGTTTCTGATCAATTACTGTATAGTGTCAATCAACGATAAGACTTTTCCCCAAGGGTTGTTGATAAATGGCTTTGGATAAATTCTTAGTTCTTTAATTTTAATTTTCAATAATGCTGTGGTCGTCAGTAGGCTATAGAAGTCTTCTGAAGTTGGTATTGTGTTTGCATTCCATCTTCTTGTTATACCCTTCCTTGAAATTGCAAGTATAGCCCATACGAGATACATGTTTAACCTATTCAAATGAGGACCTTCATTTACATTTAATAATACAAGAGATTTAGTTAAATAAAATGATTCATTAAATAAAGCTTGTAGAAAGCTATTAATACCATTTCAAAATGGCTTAAAGAAAATGTGGTTCCAGTCTGCGTTGTGTACTTGCTCGCATCTGTGACATATTCCTTTTATGGAAGAACTAATTTTAACAACTTGGAAATGAAAAAATACTTCACAAACTGAATAAACATAAAAAAGCAACTGATGTAAGAACACCATAAACTCTGGTGTTCTTACAATGGAAGAACTCATTTTACTCATTCTGTTTGTTGTTAAGAATGCTCTATGCAAGCATTTCCAATTAAAAACTTTCCATTATTGTGTAAAGGATGTATATTTTATTGACAATAAGATATTTGTTTTAATATCTTCAGTTAACTGTATTGTGTCCTTTTGTTATATATTTCCAATATGAGGTTTTGGGTATTGTGTTATAGTTTATCAATATTTTGTAAAATTTTTAAATATTGTTTCTCATGTCAAAGTCATTATATATAATTTCATATATGTATTTCATAAATTTAGGTATTTCTTTAAATGAAGAATTGTTGATTATTCTACTTAAATCTTGTGAATATGGCAAAATACTCTATAAAGTTAGCCAGTCCTGTTGTGGCATTTTGTATGTTGTTTTTATTACTTGCATATCTAAAACTTTTAGTTCTTTGATGCCAACAAACAAATCCTTTCTGTTCTGGGAATTAACAATTTTTCTATATATTTCACGTTGAAAGTTCTTTGTGACTATAAATGGTGTTAAAAGATCAAACCAGATTTTTAAATCTGTATTTGCATTAATAATTTTCCTAAATGAGTCAATGTAATAATTAATCATATGAGTTTTAGTGGGCTTAGTTATGTTATATTGCATACTAATACATAATATGTGCCATGGCAAATTGTTTTTATCTGTTATTTGAAATTTCTTTTGTAAATCAAATTAATTTATTGAGATTACATTTAGTAATTCTTTCCAATTTGCAGAGTAATTTGAACTTATCCAGTCTGAAGTTGTTTTAGATATTGATGCTTTTATATAAGTTTCTATATCAGAAAAGTTTAATCCTCCCTGTTTCCATGGTCTGATATGATATATTAAAGCTATTCTGTTTCTTTTGGGAAACCATAAAACTTTTATTAGGTATGAATTTATTTCTTTAAGTATATTCCTTTCTGGTAACAGTTGTATTGCCATGGCTATATATAGGATTTTGGACAGCAAAACCATTTGTATTGACTGTAGTTTATCTTCAAATGTTAATATTCTTTTGTTCCATTTTTCCACAGAGATTTTAATTGTATTGATGATATTACTGTAGTTTGTTGAGACTAATTCATTATTATCCTTGCATAACTCAGTTCCTAGTATTTTAAGGTAGATTCTTTTTTTTTTTTTCAAAACAGGTTTATTGTTTTAACATATAAGAGAAATATCATAACAATTTTATACAAGTAATTAAAATAGGTATTATTATAATATTCAACAAAACAACTAAAGTATTTACAAAGACATCCACTACAATCAGATCAATTAATTAAACTAAAATACCATGCTATTGAAATTAAAATTTTTTTAACAAATTTTGTAAATTATCCCATACAATAAAATAAGATGTTTTTCTGTTTGTTCTAGTCCTAATTGTGTTTATTTCCATATGGCACACTATATTCATAACATTTTAAATTCATTGAATGAAGGAGGTGTATCTGAAATCCAATTTCTAGTTATTATTTTCCTAGCCACTGCTAGAATAGACCATAACAAGGGAAGTTTAACCTTATTAACACTTTGAGGTACAGGTGTGTTGAATAATATAAGAGATTTAGAAATAATGAAATTATCTGTAAAAGAGCCTGCAAAATTCATTAATTGACTTCCAGTATTCTTTCAATTTTATACAGTCATAAAACATATGAGCCCAGTCAGCATTAATTTCTACATTACATCTCTTACATAGATTATCTTTATTATTTATTTTATTCATCATCAAAGGTGTATAAAAGATCTATGTAAAATTTCCATGTATAAAGTCTCCAGACAATGGAAGACGTAGTTCTATAAGCAGATTCCAATATATATTGTTTATCTTGTTGATTTGGTGGGTCCCCATTAATAGAAGTGAAATAATTCCAGTATGAATCTACACTGTAAAAGTTTCTTGTCTGATAACTTTATGTATGTATGAAAGTTTACCTTTATCAGAAACTTTATGTTGTAAATTTAATATCAAGTAATCAATCAGTGTTGGAATAGATTCTTTAACAGTTATAGACATTAAATCTATTTTATTAATGAGATGTTGTCTAAAGGTCTGAACCTCTAACCAGCAAGTTTCTCTTAGATCAAATTCTTGTTTTAAGAAATCTAGATTTTTAACTTTATTATCAGATATCAACTGATACCAGTACTTTAGATCATTATCTATAGCTAAATGAGTTCCTTCAGAAGTAGATGACAAAAGCATACCCTGAGTATACATTATAGGAAATACAATAAAATTCCATTCCCTATACTTAGGGTGCATGAATATAAAGTTACGATAACTAATAATAATATTTAATGGGTAACAAACCATATGTTTAGGTGTAATAGGTGAAGTACAAAATTCCTTTAGTAACCATAACATGGAGTTATTTACAATCATATTTTTATGCATTAAGGAGATTTTCATGAAGTGTATACTAATTAGCTCCCAATAATCTTTCCATTTTGTGACATATGACTGATCTATTAATAAAGTAATAACTTTTACAATAGAAGAGATAGTATATAAATTAAAGTCTGGAAAAGAAATACCCCCTTGAGACCAGCTATTAGTATGTTTATTTAATGCAATCCTAGGTCTATTAGGTGCCCATAAGAAATTTAACATTAGTGTGTTCAGTTTCTTGATAATTATTTTGTAGGTGGAAGTATTATTGATTGTATTAAGTATAAAATCTTGGGGAATATTATCATTTTAATAATTGTAAGTCTCTCCTCCATAGTAAAAACATATTATTCGAGGTATTAAAAAGATTTTGTATATTAAGAAAACAGGTATTATAATTATTATATATAATAGATTTAAT